>NC_053024.1:68161269-68461269 GCF_003073215.2 Triticum urartu | reverse complement strand
CCCTGCTTCGAGGCCATGGTTTCCGGGTCGTCATAGGCGGCTCTCTTCTTCCCCTTAGGAGAGGAATTGTCGGTTCCTCCCTTCGGAGCAGCCTCCTTCGAGGAGGCCATAGCTTCCTTGTCCTCCCCCTCCAAAGGCATTATTTCCAGCATCCTGACCAGCACGGGATCCGGCCTGGTTTCAGGAAGGGGAGCCGGACACCTGATCAGCTTTGCCTTCGCTATCCACTCCTGTTTAAAAGGACGGCTCTTTTAGGGGCAAGTTTATGACAACTATACAGATAGAAGGTCCGGGCACAAGGTTGCTTACTTGAGTATCTGAGCGATTGCAGCTTAGGCCTGCGTCCTCGGTTAAATCTGGACACATCTCTTGTGATCCGAAGAACAGTTTATACATCTCCGCGGGCGTTGCTCCCATGAAATTCTGGAGAGCTCGCGGTCCCTCTGGATTAAACTCCCACAGGCGAAGGGAGCGACGTTTGCCGGGCAATATTCAGCGAATCATCATGACCTGCGTCACCTTGACCAGGCTGAGGTCTCCTTCCAAGAGATCCTTAATGCGGCCCTGTAACAAGGGCACGTCTTTGGGCAAACCCCAATCTAACCCTCTCTTAACCCATGACGCTAGCCGTGGTGGGGGACCCGAGCGAAAGGCAGGAAGCGCCACCCACTTGGTGCTCCGGGGAGTGGTGATATAAAACCACTCTCATTGCCACAAGCCTAGCTCCTCTTGAAAAGAGCCCTCGGGCCATGGAGCATCAGCATTCTTGCTTATAACAGCGCCTCCGCACTCTGCGTGTCGCCCCTTGTTCATCTTCGGCTCCACTTTGAAAGTCTTGAGCCATAATCCGAAGTGAGGGGTAACACGGAGGAATGCTTCGCATACAACGATAAACAAGGAGATATGGAGGATGGACTCCAGAGCTAAGTCGTGAAATTCCAGTCCGTAATAAAACAGCAGTCCCCTCACAAAGGGATCCATCGGGAAGCCTAACCCCCGAAGGAAGTGAGACACGAACACTACGCTCTCACCGGGCTGGGGACTGGGGATAGCCTGCCTTTGAGCAGGCAACCTGTGTGAAATTTTGGCGGTCAAGAACTTAGCCTCTCTCAACTTTAGCACGTCCTCCTCTGTGACGGAGGAGGGCATCCATCGACCTTGAAGGTCGGAACCGGACATTGTCGAAGGTCTGAGGCGCCCGGAATCTGGAGCCTAGGGTGTTGGAACTCGAGGCGATGGGCGAACTTGTTTAGGGATTGGAGAAAAAGAGTAAGGCCCTGGTCTCTTTATAAGAGGTTGAATACCAGGAGCCCTCCCTGTAACTATTTGGGACTCGCCTTTAATCGAGAAAACATGCTAACGGGCACGATTGGGTTACCCACGTCCGTATTGATGAGAATCCCGTAAAAGGGGGACACACGATCTCCGCTTTGACAAGACGTGCCAAGGAGACTGCCTCGCAAAACACGCTGAGGTGGAAAAGTGAAATCGATTCGAGTAAAGGACTTGGCTGTAGTGTGTTGACGCACTGCGGAATACGTCAGCAGATTTGATTTGTGTTAATATTATTCTCTCTATGGCAATATGTGGAAGCATGTTTTGCAGAGCCGGACACTACTCTTGGTGTTTACAATCTTCTATTAAGGACTTGGAGGAGGAACCTGCCTTGCAATGCCGAAGACAATTTGCGCGCCGGACTCATCGTCATTGAAGCCTGGTTCAGGGGCTACTGAGGGAGTCCTGGATTAGGGGGTGTTCGGGTAGCCGGACTATACCTTTAGCCGGACTCCTAGACTATGAAGATACAAGATTTACGACTTCGTCCCGTGTCCGGATTGGACTTTCCTTGGCGTGGAAGGCAAGCTTGGCGATGCGGATATTCAAGATCTCCTACCATTGTAACCAACTCTATGTAACCCTAACCCTATCCGGTGTCTATATAAACCGGAGGGTTGTGGTCCGTAGACAATCAACTCCATATACAACAATCATACCATAGGCTAGCTTCTAGGGTTTAGCCTCCTTGATCTCGTGGTAGATCTACTCTTGTACTACCCATATCATCAATATTAATCAAGCAGGACGTAGGGTTTTACCTCCATCAAGAGGGCCCGAACCTGGGTAAAACATCGTGTTCCCTGCCTCCTGTTACCATCCGGCCTAGATGCACAGTTCGGGACCCCCTACCCAAGATCCGCCGGTTTTGACACCGACACCTCACCTCAAATTTCATGAGTTTTTTTAGGATCACGCGGGTATCTTGGAATCGTTCAGATGGTTTTGTGACGAGAACACTATTCTTGGTGCCTCCTGACATTTAGGGGTTGTGGCAGTGTCCCGAGGAGTTGAGCTCCGAGGTGTTGTCGTCACAATTTTATCGTTGCGGTTTTGGAATACCTGAGTTTGCCGACATCGAAAATCTCTTTTATGCAGTTGTTGGTGAGATAACCTTGACACCACCCAGTACTGGGGCGGGAGTTCGGGAGTATTGCCATAACTTGTATAACGGATGCTTTTCAAAGGTTGAGGTACATGATTTCTGAAGGTTTCTTGGTTATGTGTTGAATGATGGATACAACTGGATGTAGGGATTGTTAGGTTGGGTGAGATATTATGCTTCCCCTGTATCCCCAACACTTGATTGCATAACCAGAAAGTTTCAGGAGTTTATAAGTGGGAATTCAAGTATCACGTAGGATATCCTTCCAACAGACACATGATACGAGATGGGACCTATCATATGTTTGTTTCCGGCTTATTCTGCAAGCCAGATCCTTTGTTTTCTTTTGTTGTGGTATTTGAGTTGCTTCAATGTCAAGTGTTGATTCCTTACCTTCCCTAAGCATATTTCTATGTGGATGCTAATCCTTCTTGATCATCAAGGTTGTCTTTTCAATTCTTTCCAACCAGTGTGCTTCTCTTCAAGTGGATCTGATCATTTCCAACATCCGCAAGATCAATTCAAAGTCTTCTCAACGTTATTTGTTTCATCTGTCCCAAGTTGCCTTTGTTTTTCCCGCCCTCTCACCCTTTTCTTCAAGGATTCATATTTCTTAATCAAGTATCCTTTTATTGATGGGAAGTCTCTCCATTTTTTCCGGAGATGTTCTTATCCGGTGATACTCAGGAAGATACTAACGGAGCCACAAGTTCATCATCATTCGTTCTCTTTCTTCTCCGGTGGATTCAAGTCAAGCTTTGTCGATCATATCTTTTCCTCGTTTCAAATGCTTTCTTATGCCGGTGCACCTCTTAATCATTCACCTCTCATTTTCCATTTGTTCCGGAGTGCTGAAGATATCTCAGAAGGCTCGTCTTTTCATTCAAGATCCGTTCAAGCTATCTCGAGGTTTTTTATCTCATTCAAGCCATTTAAATCAACTGTGAAGGTCAGAAAATAACGATACCCATCGCGAGTCTCAACACTCATCAGACCGCATACATCAGTATGTATTATTTCCAATAAGTTTTTTGCTCGTTCCATTGTTCCGGAGAACGGAGTTTTAGTCATCTTGCCCATGAGGCATGGTTCGCAAGCATCAACTGAATCATAATCAAGTGATTCCAAAAGCCCATCAGCATGGATTTTCTTCATGCACTTTACACCAATATGACCTAAACGGCAGTGCCACAAATAAGTTGCACTATCATTATTAACTTTTCATCTTTTGGCTTCAATAGTATGAATATGTGTATCACTACGATCGAGATTTAACCATTTATATTGAGTGTATGACCATAGAAGGTTTTATTCATGTAAATAGAATAACAATTATTCTTTGACTTAAATGAATAACTGTATTGCAATAAACATGATCAAATCATATTCATGCTCAACGCAAACACCAAATAACATTTATTTAGGTTTAACACTAATCCTGGAAGTGTAGGGAGTGTGCGATGATGATCATATCAATCTTGGAACCACTTCCAACACACATCGTCACTTCACCCTTAACTAGTCTATGTTCATGCTGCAACTCCCGTTTCGAGTTGCTATGAGCACTAGTAAAGTACACATCAATAACATGTATATCAAATATACCTTTGTTCACTTTGCCATCCTTCTTACCCGCCAAGTATCTAGGGCAGTTCCAGTTCCAGTGACCATTTCCTTTGCAGTAGAAGCACTCAGTTTCAGGCTTGGGTCTAGCTTTAGGCTTCTTCATGGGAGTGGCAACTTGCTTGCCATTCTTCTTGAAGTTCCCTTTCTTTCCCTTGCCCTTTTACTTGAAACTAGTGGTCTTGTCAACCATCAACACTTGATGTTTTTCTTGATTTCTACCTTCGTCGATTTTAGCATCACGAAGAGCTTGGGAATCGTTTCCGTTATCCCTTGCATATAATAGTTCATCACAAAGTTCTAGTAACTTGGTGATAGTGACTAGAGAACTCTGTCAATCACTGTCTTATCTCGAAGATTAACTCCCACTTGATTCAAGTGATTGTATTACTTAGACATTCTAAGCACGTGCTCACTAGCTCAGCTATTCTCCTCCATCTTTTAGGGAAAGTACTTGTTAGAGGTCTCATACCTCTCGACTCGGGCAAGAGTCTGAAATACCAATTTCAGCTCTTGGAACATCTTATATGCTTCGTGGAGTTCAAAACATTCTTGAAGTCCCGGTTCTAAGCCGTAAAGCATGGTGCACTAAACTATCATGTAGTCATCATACCAAGCTTTGTCAAACGTTCATAATGTGTGCATATGCTCCTACAATAGGTCTATCACCTAGTGGTGCATCAAGGACATAATTTTTCTGTGCAGCAATGAGGATAATCCTCAGATCACAGATCCAATCCGCATCATTGCTACTAACATCTTTCAACTTAGTTTTTCTAGGAACATATCAAAAATAAACGGGGAGCTACATCGCGAGCTATTAATCTACAACATAGATATGCAAATACTACCAGGACTAAGTCCATGATAAATTTAAGTTCAATTAATCATCTTACTTAAGAACTCCCACTTATATAGACATCCCTCTGATCATCTAAGTGATCACGTGATCCATATCAACTAAACCATGTCCAATCATCACGTGAGATGGAGTAGTTTTCAATGGTGAACATCACTATGTTGATCATATCTACTATATGATTCACGCTCGACCTTTCGGTCTCAGTGTTCCGAGGCCATATCTGCATATGTTAGGCTCGTCAAGTTTAACCCAAGTATTTATGCGTGTGCAAAAATGTCTTGCACCCATTGTATATGAATGTAGAGCTTATCACACCCGATCATCACGTGGTGTCTCAGCACGACAAACTTTGGTGACGGTGCATACTCAGGGAGAACACTTGTACCTTGAAATTTAGTGAGAGATCATCTTATAATGCTACCGCTGAACTAAGCAAAAATAAGATGTATAAAAGATAAACATCACATGCAATCCAAATATGTGATATGATATGGCCATCATCATCTTGTGCTTTTGATCTCCATCTCCAAAGTACTGTCATGATCTCCATTGTCACCGGCATGACACCATGATCTCCATCATCTTGATCTTTTATCAATATGTCGTCACATGGTCGTCTCATGAGCTATTGCTTTTGCAACTATTGATATCTCATAGCGATAAAGTAAAGCAATTACATGGCACTTGCATCTTATGCAATAAAGAGACAACCATAAGGCTTCTGCCAGTTGCCGATAACTTCAACAAAACATGATCATCTCATACAATAACTTATATCTCATCACGTCTTGACCATACCACATCACAACATGCCCTGCAAAAACAAGTTAGACGTCCTCTACTTTGTTGTTGCAAGTTTTACGTGGCTGCTACGGGCTGAGCAAGAACCGTTCTTACCTACGCATCAAAAAACCAGAACGCGGTATAGTGATTGCTTTTTGATCTTCAGAAAGAACCATGTTCATTGAATCCGATTCAACTAAAGCTAGAGAAATAGACACCCACTAACCACATGTGTGCGAAGCACGTCGGTAGAACCAGTCTCGCGTAAGCATACGCGTAATGTCGGTCTGGGCCGCTTCATCCAACAATGTCGCTGAATCAAGAATCAACTAGTGACGGCAAGCAATATGTATATACCCACACCCACAACTCCTTTGTGTTCTACTCGTGCATATAACATCTACGCATAAACCTGGCTCGGATGCCACTGTTGGGGAACGTAGTAATTTCAAAAAGTTTCCTACGCACACGCAAGATCATGGTGATGCATAGCAACGAGAGGGGAGAGTGTCGTCCACGTACCCTCGTAGACCGTAAGCAGAAGCGTTATGAGAACGCGGTTGATGTAGTCATACGTCTTCACGATCCTACCGATCCAACTACCGAACGTACGGCACCTCCGAGTTCAGCACACGTTCACCTCGATGACGTCCCATGAACTCCGATCCAGCAGAGCTTCACGGGAGAGTTCCGTCAGCACGACGCCGTGATGACGGTGATGATGTTTCTATAGACGCATGGCTTCGCCTAAGCACCGTTACGATATGATCGAGGTGGATTATGGTGTAGGGGGGCACCGCACACGGCTAAGGGATCAATGATCAACTTGTGTCTATGGGGTGCCCCCTGGCCACGTATATAAAGGAGTGGAGGAGGGGGAGGGCCGACCCTCCTATGGCGCACCCTGGGGAGTCCTACTCCCACCGGGAGTAGGATTCCCCCCTTCCATGTAGTAGGAGTAGGAGAGAAGGAAAGGGAAAAGAGAAGAGAAGGAAGGAGGGGGCGCCGCCCCTCCCCCTAGTCAAATTCGAACTAGGCCTTGGGGGCGCGCATCCTTGTAGGATCGAAAGTATGTCTAGAGGGGGGTGATTAGACTTCTTGACCAAATAAAAACTTATCCTTTCCCAATTTTAGTTCTTGGCAGATTTTAGCAACTTTGGACAAGTCAAGCAATCTTAATACAATTCAAGCAAGCATGCAAAGAGTATATGAGCAGCGGAAAGTAAAGCATGCAACTTGCAAGAATGTAAAGGGAAGGGTTTGGAGGATTCAAACGCAATTGGAGACACGGATGTTTTTGTCGTGGTTCCGATAGGTGGTGCTATCGTACATCCACATTGATGGAGACTTCAACCCATGAAGGGTAATGGTTGCATGAGTCCACGGAGGGCTCCACCCACGAAGGGTCCACGAAGAAGCAACCTTGTCTATCCCACCATGGCCATCGCCCACGAAGGACTTGCCTCACTAGCGGTAGATCTTCACGAAGTAGGCGATCTCCTTGCCCTTACAAACTCCTTGGTTCAACTCCACAATCTTGTCGGAGGCTCCCAAGTGACACCTAGCCAATCTAGGAGACACCACTCTCCAAGAAGTAACAAATGGTGTGCTGATGATGAACTCCTTGCTCTTGTGCTTCAAATGATAGTCTCCCCAACACTCAACTCTCTCTCACAGGATTTGGATTTGGTGGAAAGAAGATTTGAGTGGAAAGCAACTTGGGGAAGGCTAGAGATCAAGATTCATATGGTAGGAATGGAATATCTTGGTCTCAACACAAGTGTAGGTGGTTCTCTCTCAGAAAAAGTGAGTTGGAAGTGTAGGTTCATTCTGATGGCTCTCTCCACGAATGAAGAGGAGGTGGAGGGGTATATATAGCCTCCACACAAAATCTAACCATTACACATAACTTCCCAAACTCAGTGGGACCGAATGGTTAAACTCGGTCGGACCGATTCAGCAAATCTAGTGACCTTTAGGATTTTCGGTGGGACCGACATGCAACTCGGTAGGACCGATATGATTAGGGTTAGGGCATAACGTAATCTCGGTGAGACCGATTACACAAACTCAGTGGGACCGATTTTGGTAATAAGCTAACCAAAGAGTTGGTCAGGTAAACTCGGTGGGACCGATCGCTCATTTCGGTGAGGCCAAAACGTTACGAAGGGAAAACAAAGAGTTTACATTGCAATCTCGATGGGACCGATTGCTCATCTCGGTGAGACCGAAATGTTATGAAGGGAAACAGAGAGATTACAACCCCATCTCGGTGAGACCGAGATCCCTATTGGTGAGACCGATTTGCCTAGGGTTTGTGGCAGTGGCTATGACATTTGAAACTCGGTGGCGCTGGATAGGAAGAATCTGTGGGGCCGAGTTTGACTTTTGGTTTAGGTCATATGTGGATGTGAGAAAGTACTTGAGGGTTTTGGAGCATATCACTAAGCATTTTGAGCAAGAACCTCATTAAGCAACACCTCACCCCTCCTTGACAGTATTGGCTTTTCCTATAGACTCAATGTGATCTTGGATCACTAAAATGGAAAATGTAGAGTCTTGAGCTTTGAGCTTGAGCCAATCCTTTGTCCTTAGCATTTTGAGGGGCCACTTTTCTCATCCATGACATGCCAATCATTGAGCTTTCCTGAGATATTAATCTTGAAATAGCATTAGCTCAATGAGCTATATGTTGTTAGGAATTACCAAAACCACCTAGGGATAGTTGCACTTTCAATCTCCCCCTTTTTGGTAATTGATGACAACATATAGATCAAAGCTTCGACAAATGATAATAAGAGTGAAAAACATTGTCGCTTTGAGAAGTATGTGAAAAGCAAGAGCTCCCCCTAAATTTGTGCATAGTTTAAGATTTGCTTTGGACTGCAAATGCACAAAGAGTTAGGATCATGGGTTACTCTTCCATGTCACATACATCTTGATGGAGCGCTCAAAATGATAATAATTAAAATACATGCACTCATCACCAAGCAAAGTGAGTGATCATCCAACAAGCATTAAGGTAGCATATGACACATGATCATCCAAGCAAGCACAAAGTATAAAGTATCTCAAAGAAGCAGATAATAAAGTTCAACCACCAAGGAGAAACGCAAGAGAGAACAAAAGCAACACTCTCTCTCGAAGCCTATGATCTATACATTTTCTCCCCCTTTGGCAACAAGTTACCAAAAAGTTCATAAAAAATGCATAGTGCTAAATTGTCACTCAGGCTTGGTCTTCAAGTGGTGGTGTAGATAGAACTCCACAGACGAAGGCGTCAGTCGATGTAGATGGAGCTGGTGGAGTAGGTGCTGGAGCAGGTGGCACTGAAGCTATAGCTGGTGCAGATGAAGTTGCTCTGGTGTCTGGAACGGGCATAGCAGCAGACCTCTGACCTCTGGGCACTCTAGCAAAATCATGAGTGGTTGTCTTGCCCTTCTTCTCCTGCACTTCATCCTAAAGTTGCTCAACAACAGACTGTATCTCAGTGACCTTCACATCTAAGTCATAGAACTTCTGCTCCACGATCCTCTCCAAGCTCTCCTGGTTTTGAGTCAGGGTGGCCAGCCCTTTCTCAATCCTCAGAGTGGAGGAAATCAAGTAGCCAAGATAATCTTGCTTGATCTTCAGAAGATACTGAGATGCCTCTTCAGTGGTTGGCATCTTTGCAGCCTTTTCAGCCCTTGCTTTCTCCTTCTTGGCTTGTGCGTGCACAGAAGATGGTTCATTCTCATCCATCACCACAGTGTTGTCCTCAAAGTCTGGATAGATGGGCAGGTGCTCCTTGTCCAGCAGATATGTGTCAGTGCCCATCTTGGAGTTGATTAGCTCCTGGATCTGTGGGGCATACCCACAACTCCTCTTCTGATCTGCAGTTGTCCTCTTTATGGTTTCCACAATTAGGCTCATGACCTTGAACTTCTGTGGAACATCAAAAATGTGCAGCAAGTTGATGGAGTGACCTCTGATCATCTTGTGATCACCTCACTTTGGCAAAAGAGTGTGCCTGAGGATCCAGTTGATTGTTGGCAAGCCTGACAGAAGGTAATGTACTGATCCAAACTTGTGTGTCTCAAGAGCAGCATCTGGGATCTCTATGTACATGTGTGACATGGTGTTGTGATCCTTCTTCTTCTTGGCATAGACATCCAAGTCATCTTCTTGTTCTTCTGGGGCATTGATAAACTGAGCCCATTCTGCAACTGTTGACTGGTACCTAGTGCCTTCAGACAATCCTTCCATCTGGGTAGAAATGAGCTATGGAGTAGAACTGCATGATGAGCTCATCATTCCACTTTGTGAGCTTCTGAGCCACAAACTCATCAACTCCACAAGCCTTGAAGCTGTCATATACACCAGGGAAGTGATCCTCATTTTCCTCAATGAATGTCCAATCGACCCATCTCATGTCACACACTATGGGCTTCTTGTCAAGTAAGATAGTCTCATAGAAGTCCTGTTGTTCCTTGGTATGGAACCTGTAGTCCACAACAGTTCTTCTTCTGGTGGCATATGGATATGACTCTCTCCATAGCCTCAATCCTGAATCCTTCCTTATCTTCATGTTCTCAGCTACTGGATGAGCATCATTGTGATCTGGAATTTTTGGCTTCAACTTCCTCAACACATGTGACTCATCATCTTCTTCTCCCATTGCAGCTTCAGGCACTGGGGCCTTGTTCTTGTCTGTTGCTGGGATGTTCCTTGTGCTCCTCTTGGGTGAAGTTTTGGGTTTTGGAGCAGCTGGAGCAGCAGTCTTAGGAGCAGTCTTAGGCTTAGATGGAACAACCCCTGCCCTTATAGCATCTCCCATAAGCTTTTGAGCTTTGGGTGCTGGTGCTGCATCCTTTCCTCTTTCTCTCCTTCAGAGTCTTTCATTATTGAAGATCTCCAAAGCACTCTGGCAGTGGTCTTCTTGACCCTTTCCTCTCTTTTCTTTTCTGCCACAACCTGCTCTCTGGGTGCAGATCCCAAAGTTTCTTGAGTGGATGTTCTGGCTTTTGACATGGGAGATCTCTTGGCAGGAATCTTTTGCTTCATCCCTGGCTTAGTGGCAGCAACTATGCCATATTCCTTTTACAGGACTTTCCTCTTTGAGGTGGCCTCTTCCTCAGCAGCCACATAGTCCTCATCCTCTGAATTTGAGGTTTTCCTCTTTCTGGTCCTGGTGGCTGCCTTAGGCAAGTTACTGGGTGTGCTCCTGGTTCCATCATCTGAGCTACTGGAGGGACTAGTGCCCTCACTCAAGTTCACTTGCTCCTCAGACTTGTTCTGACTGTCACTCTGATCTGACATGATGCAAACACTGACAGCAGACCATGTGAATAGATTATAGATGAGGTAGAGTGGATGAGCATCACAAAGTGCAGAGATTTTTGCAAAAGAATATATCAAAAACTTACTTTTAGTTTTCCACAGAAAGCATTTCGGATCTACCGATTTGAAATCTCGGTGATACCGAAGCAGCTGTTGGAACCTAAACTAGTGAACACGGTCAGACCGAGTCACAGTTCGGTGGTAGCGAGACTGCTAGGGTTTCACAAAGACTCAAACTCGGTCACACCGATTTGCAATTCTCGGTCAGACCGAGAATCACATGTGCAATGGCCTGAGCCAAATCGGTGGAACCGATTTCAACAACTCGGTCGGTCCAAGATGGTTTCGGCGGAAACCTAACCCTAAATTTTCAATCCACAACTAAACTACGGAGTGTTTTCATTGGATAGAGTGATCTCAATCGTGACAAGATACATGGCAAAACAATGTGCTAGGGAATCGGAGAGAGAATCAGCACAAAGATCAAGTCCATACCCTAGTTCAGCGATGGACTTGCTATGGAGGCAACGACGGAGACGATCCCGTTGACGGCGGCGGAGACCAACGACTGGAGGCAGCTGGCGACAAGGAGGACGATCCGGAGACCCAGGGGGGCAGAGCAGGCTGAGCGTGGTCAAAGAAGTTCGGAAAGTTTTCCAAATTTTGGCCCGTGGGTATATATAGCCTGACCCTGTCGGTGTGACCGAGTGGAACAACTCGGTGGCACCGAGATGCATAACTGCAAGAGGTTACTGCAACTCGGTGTGACCGAAAAGTTCAAATCGGTTGCACCGAGATTAAAAACCTAGATCGACTTAGTGATCTCGGTATGACCGAAATGGATGAATCGGTCAGACCGAAACGCACAAAGAAGTTTTGGAAGTTTAAGTCTATGATGAATCGGGGACTCCGAGTGCTCCTCACACAGAGTGGTTCGAATCTGACTTGATCAAACTTTGTGATGCAGCATGAATAGAGTTTGAGACGAGAAGAGCATAGATAGCTAGAGAAGGTTCTTAGGCATTCTTGTCCATCCACTTGGCAAGAGAAAAAGAAACCAACCAATCAAAACAACAAGTGGATGTCCTCGAATGAGTAAATTATGCAACCAACATGCTCACACAGTAAAATGACAAATGAAATATGTGGCAAATCATGCACAAACAATTCTAGCATCTATCAAGCAATTGGCGATGACTAGGTCATCTATATATGAGTATATTGACTTAGGAGTCAAATGAGAACATTTGATCATAGGTCATACTCATCGTTTTAGCACAAGTGGGGTTACCACTTTTACATAAAGCGTTGTTGTGTTCACACCATTAGAGTTGCTTTAGCTCAATCCTTAGAGTAAAGCTCCCCCTAGATGTGAGACCCCCCTAAGAGGGATGAACTAACCTTGGGTTTTGTCGATGATGACTTCATGTAGGTGTTGAAGGTGTGGATGCTCTAAGTTGATGTAGATCATTCGGGGCTATCCTTTGGAGTGAGTTGCACTTTCAATACCTACACGGGTTAGTCCCACAAGGAACAAACAAGGATATCCATAGACATAGAGTGATGCACACACAAGATGATGTCTATGAGAGCATTAGGTTACCTTGTCCCTTGTCTTACCAACAAGAGGGTTTGTGACTCCTTGAAATAGTGCAAGATGTGGAAGTTGATTGCACTTGTTCTTGCCAAAATGATAAGAGTGAAGTATGTTGGCGGAGTCACCCTCAAGAACACTCTAGTTCTTCTTCTTCGGGATATCCACCATCTTGATGGGAATCCTCGGAGTTGTAGTTGTACTTGATGAAGTGGAACTTGATGTAGTCTTGGGAACCCACTTGACCAAGGCCTTAGGAGCTTCTTCAAATGCATCAATTTCCTCTTGAAGCTTGTCCTTGCCTTTTTCCTTATGGTCTTGTGGTGGAAGATCATCTTGATCTTGTGTCCCTTTGAAAGAAGTAGGAGCATAGTTCTCTTGTTGAGGAAAAAACTTCGTCTTGGGGTATTGATCTTATTCCCACTCAACTCCATTGGCATTGAACTTTCATTGAAAACTAATACCTTGATTCTTCCGGTGCCTTCCTTGCTTGCGTACAATTTCCTCGAATTGCTTATTCCCGGCAAAGCTCTTGTAAACACCTTTCTCTATGATTCCCTTCAATAAGCTATTTTCTTGCTCAAGTGTAACTTGGCTAAGAGAATCATTAGTGGAATCAAGAGAACTACTAGAAGCAACAGTATTGGATTTAGCATGATTATTGTTACTACTAGAGGAAGAATACTTCTTGTTCTTGTTACTAGACTTGACTTGAGGCATGTAAGTGGATAAGAGTAAACGCTTGGCAATGTAAGAAGAACTTTTCTTGCGAAGATCATCATTGCTTGCCTTTAAGAACTCATGCTCTTGCTCAAGATTGAGCTTCTCAAAACGTAATTTCTCATGAGTCCTTAAAAGTTCTCGATGATCTCCTAAGATAGTTTCATGAGCTAACTTAAGAGTGTTTAGTTCTTTAGTTAGAGACTCAATCTTCTCCTTATCATTGTCATCCGTTTCATCTTGATTAGCATGATTAATTGATGTTTCAATATAGTATTCATCACTAGAGTTGTCAACAAGTAAATCATCATCACCTAACAAGTCATCTTCATCACTATTGAAATCAACATACTCGGGGTGTGATACCTTTGGACCTTTGGCCATGAAGCATCTTCCAATTCCTTCATTTGGTGAATCAAATATGTCATAGGAGTTGGTTGACACAAGTGCTAGATTGGCAACACCTTCATCTTGAGTATATTTGGAGTCAAAGTGATAGCTTCTCTCAGAGTGATTGTCGGAATCGGAGTCGGATACCCATTCACCAACATGAGCTTGATGTCTTCGCTTTGTGTAGCTCCTTGATGACTTGTCCTTCCTTTCCGAATCCTTGCTTCTCCGAGAGGGTCTTCGTTCATAACAATCATCTCTACTCCTTCTCTCTCTTGATGGTGATTCTTCTCTTCTACTCCTTCTTTTTGGAGAATCTTCTCTTCTCTTGTAGGGGGCCATACACTCATTTGAGTAGTGTCCGGATCTTCCACAATTGTAGCAGTTTTGCTCTCGACTAGAAGATCTTTTGTCATTGTAGGACCTTGACTTGGAACTTCTCTCTTTGCTTCTACTCTTGTAGAACTTGTTGAAGTTCTTCACCATTAGGCTCAATTCTTCATTGAAGGTTTGTTTCTCACTTGATGATGTGGGAGCTTCACAAGAGGATTTGTAAGCACCACTTGACTTGTTATGGAGCTCCTCCTTATCCTTGAGTGACATCTCATGAGCAACAATTCTTCCAATGACTTCCGTTGGCATGAGATCTTTGTAATTTGGCATCATTTGGATCAATGTGCATACGGTATCATATTTTCCATCCAAGGCTCTTAGGATCTTCTTGATGATGAATTTGTCGGTCATCTCTTCACTTCCTAAGCCGACAATCTCATATGTGATAAGAGCAAGCCTAGAGTACATTTCAGCGACACCTTCACCATCCTTCATTTTGAACTTGTCAAGTTGACTTTGAATCACATCCAACTTGGATTCCTTGACGGAGTCGGTACCTTCGTGCATATCAATCAAAGTATCCCAAATTTCCTTTGCATTCTCAAGACGGCTGATTTTGTTAAATTCTTCGGGGCACAATCCGTTGAAGAGGATATCACAAGCTTGAGCATTGTATTGTAGCATCTTCAACTCTTCCGCGGTAGCTTCACGATTCGGTTCTCTCCCATCAAAGAATTCACCTTGCAAGCCAATACACACAATAGCCCAAACGGCGGGGTTATGTCCAAGAATATGCATTTTCATATTATGCTTCCAACTAGCAAAATTAGTACCATCAAAGTAAGGACCTCTACGGTGGTAATTTCCCTCGCTAGACGCCATACTCTCCTAGGTTGTGAAACCAAGGCTGTGACCACCAAAAGCTATGGAAATCAAAGCAAATGGAGACCAAAGCTCTGATACCACTTGTAGGATCAAAAGTATGTCTAGACGGGGGTGATTAGACTACTTGACCAAATAAAAACTTATCCTTTTCCCAATTTTAGTTCTTGGCAGATTTTAGCAACTTTGAACAAGTCAAGCAATCTTAATACAATTCAAGCAAGTATGCAAAGAGTATATGAGCAGCGGAAAGTAAAGCATGCAACTTGGAAGAATGTAAAGGGAAGGGTTTGAAGGATTCAAACGCAATTGGAGACACAGATGTTTTTGTCGTGGTTCTGATAGGTGGTCCTATCATACATCCACGTTAATGGAGACATCAACCCACGAAGGGTAACGGCTAAATGAGTCCATGGAGGGCTCCACCCACGAAGGGTCCACGAAGAAGCAACCTTGTCTATCCCACCATGGCCATCGCCCACGAAGGACTTGCCTCACTAGCGGTAGATCTTCACGAAGTAGGCGATCTCCTTGCCCTTACAAACTCCTTGGTTCAACTCCACAATCTTGTCGGAGGCTCCCAAGTGACACCTAGCCAATCTAGGAGACACCACTCTCCAAGAAGTAACAAATGGTGTGTTGATGATGAACTCCTTGCTCTTGTGCTTCAAATGATAGTCTCCCCAACACTCAACTCTCTCTCTCTCTCTCACAGGATTTGGATTTGGTGGAAAGAAGATTTGAGTGGAAAGCAACTTAGGGAAGGCTAGAGATCAAGATTCATATGGTAGGAATGGAATATCTTGGTCTCAACACAAGTGTAGGTGGTTCTCTCTCAGAAAAAGTGAGTTGGAAGTGTAGGTTCATTCTGATGGCTCTCTCCACAAATGAAGAGGAGGTGGAGGGGTATATATAGCCTGCACACAAAATCTAACCGTTACACATAACTTCCCAAACTCGGTGGGACCGAATGGTTAAACTCGGTCGAACCGATTCAGCAAAGCTAGTGACCGTTAGGATTTTCGATGGGACCAACATGCAACTCGGTAGGACCGATATGATTAGGGTTAGGGCATAACATAATCTCGGTGAGACCGATTACAGAAACTCGGTGGGACCGATTTTGGTAATAAGCTAACCAGAGAGTTGGTTAGGTAAACTCGGTGGGACCGATCGCTCATTTCGGTGAGACCGAAACTTTACGAAGGGAAAACAGAGAGTTTACATTGCAATCACGGTGGGACCGATCGCTCATCTCGGTGAGACCGAAATGTTACGAAGGGAAACAGAGAGATTACAACCCCATCTCGGTGAGACCGAGATCCCTATCGGTGAGACCGATTTGCCTAGGGTTTGTGGCAGTGGCTATGACATTTGAAACTCGGTGGCGCCGGATAGGAAGAATCGGTGGGGCCGAGTTTGACTTTTGGTTTAGGTCATATGTGGATTTGAGAAAGTAGTTGAGGGTTTTGGAGCATATCACTAAGCATTTTGAGCAAGAACCTCATTAAGCAACACCTCATCCCTCCTTGATAGTATTGGCTTTTCCTATAGACTCAATGTGATCTTGGATCACTAAAATGGAAAATGTAGAGTCTTGAGCTTTGAGCTTGAGCCAATGCTTTGTCCTTAGCATTTTGAGGGGTCCACTTTTCTCATCCATGCCATGCCAATCATTGAGCTTTCCTGACATATTAATTTTGAAATAGCATTAGCTCAATGGGCTATATGTTGTTAGGAATTACCAAAACCACCTAGGGATAGTTGCACTTTCAAGCCTCCTCTCTCTCTTTCCCCTAAAGCCCAATAAGGCACATATACTCCCCGACGAATTCCCGTAACTCTCCGGTACTCCGAAAAATACCCGAATCACTCAGAACCTTTCCGATGTCCGAATATAGTCGTCCAATATATTGATCTTTACGTCTCGACCATTTCGAGACTCCTCGTCATGTCCCCGATCTCATCCGGTACTCAAAACTACCTTCGGTACATCAAAACACATAAACTCATAATACCGATCATCACCGAACGTTAAGTGTGCGGACCATACGGGTTCGAGAACTATGTAGACATGACCGAGACTCATCTCAGGTCAATAACCAATAGCGAAACCTGGATGCTCATATTGGTTCCTACATATTCTACGAAGATCTTTATCGTTCAAACCGCATAACAACATACGTTGTTCCCTTTGTCATCGGTATGTTAGTTACCCGAGATTCGATCGTCGGTATCTCAATAGCTAGTTCAATCTCATTACCGGCAAGTATCTTTACTTGTTCCGTAATGCATCATCCCGCAACTAACTCATTAGTTACATTGCTTGCAAGGCTTATAGTGATGTGCATTACCGAGAGGGCCCAGAGATACCTCTCCGACAATCGGAGTGACAAATCCTAATCTTGATCTATGCCAACTCAACAAGTACCATCGGAGACACCTGTAGGGCACCTTTATAATCACCCAGTTACATTGTGACGTTTGGTAGCACACAAAGTGTTCATCCGGTATTCGGGAGTTGCATAACCTCATAGTCATAGGAACATGTATAAGTTATGAAGAAAGCAATAGAAACAAACTAAACGGTCATCGTGCTAAGCTAATGGATGGGTCAAGTCAATCACATCATTCCCTAATGATGTGATCCCGTTAATCAAATGACAACTCATGTCTATGTTGGGTTTCCTAGTAATTTCAAAAAATTTCCTACGCACACGCAAGATCATGGTGATGTATAGCAACGAGGGGGGAGTGTGATCTACATACCTAGTAGATCGACAACGGAAGCGTTTGGTTGATGTAGTCGTACGTCTTCACGATCCGACCGATCAAGCACCGAAACTACGGCACCTCCGAGTTCGAGCACACGTTCAGCTCGATGACGATCCCCGGACTCCGATCCAGCAAAGTGTCGGGGAAGAGTTCCGTCAGCATGACAGCGTGGTGACGATCTTGATGCACTACAGCAGCAGGGCTTCTCCTAAACTTCGCTACAGTATTATCGAGGATTATGGTGGAAGGGGGCACCGCACACGGCTAAGAATATGATCACGTGGATCAACTTGTGTGTCTCTGGGGTGTCCCTGCCTCTGTATATAAAGGACTAAAGGGGGGAGGCTGGCCGGCCAAGGAGGGCGCGCCAGGAGAGTCCTACTCCCTCTGGGAGTAGGATCCCCCCCCCCCAATCCTAGTTGGAATAGGATTCGCGGAGGGGGAAAAGAGAGAGGGGGGCCGGACACCTCTCCTTGTCCTAATAGGACTAGGGGAGGGGGGAGGCACGCGGCCCATCTTGGGCTGCCCCTTCTCTTTTCCACTAAGGCCCACTAAGGCCCATATAGCTCCCGGGGGGTTCCGGTAACCTCCCGGTACTCCGGTAAAATCCCGATTTCACCCGGAACACTTCCGATATCCAAACATAGGCTTCCAATATATCAATCTTTATGTCTCGACCATTTCAAGACTCCTCGTCATGTCCGTGATCACATCCGGGACTCCGAACAACCTTCGGTACATCAAAATGCATAAACTCATAGTATAACTGTCATCGTAACCTTAAGCGTGCGGACCCTACGGGTTCGAGAACAATGTAGACATGACCGAGACACGTCTCTGGTCAATAACCAATAGCGGGACCTGGATGCCCATATTGGCTTCTACATATTCTACGAAGATCTTTATCGGTCAGACCGCATAACAACATACGGCGTTCCCTTTGTCATCGGTATGTTACTTGCCCGAGATTCGATCGTCGGTATCCCATACCTAGTTCAATCTCGTTGTCGGCAAGTCTCTTTACTCGTTCTGTAATACATCATTCGCAACTAACTCATTTAGTTGCAATGCTTGCAAGGCTTAAGTGATGTGCATTACCGAGAGGGCCCAGAGATACCTCTCCGATAATCGGAGTGACAAAACCTAATCTCGAAATACGCCAACCCAACATGTACCTTTGGAGACACCTGTAGTACTCCTTTATAATCACCCAGTTACGTTGTGACGTTTGGTAGTACCCAAAGTGTTCCTCCGGTAAACGGGAGTTGCATAATCTCATAGTTATAGGAACATGTATAAGTCATGAAGAAAGCAATAGCAACATACTAAACGATCGGGTGCTAAGCTAATGGAATGGGTCATGTCAATCAGATCATTCACTTAATGATGTGATCCCGTTAATCAAATAACAACTCATTGTTCATGGTTAGGAAACATAACCATCTTTGATTAACGAGCTGGTCAAGTAGAGGCATACTAGTGACACTTTGTTTGTCTATGTATTCAGACATGTATTATGTTTCCGGTTAATACAATTCTAGCATGAATAATAAACATTTATCATGATTATAAGGAAATAAATAATAACTTTATTATTGCCTCTAGGGCATATTTCCTTCAGTCTCCCACTTGCACTAGAGTCAATAATCTAGATTACACAGTAATGATTCTAACACCCATGGAGCCTTGGTGCTGATCATGTTTTGCTCGTGGAAGAGGCTTAGTCAACGGGTCTGCAATATTCAGATCCGTATGTATCTTGCAAATCTCTATGTCTCCCACCTGGACTAGATCCCGGATGGAATTGAAGCATCTCTTGATGTGCTTGGTTCTCTTGTGAAATCTGGATTCCTTTGCCAAGGAAATTGCACCAGTATTGTCACAGAAGATTTTCATTGGACCCGATACACTAGGTATGACACCTAGATCGGATATGAACTCCTTCATCCAGACTCCTTCATTTGCTGCTTCCGAAGCAGCTATGTACTCCGCTTCACATGTAGATCCCGCTACAACGCTTTGTTTAGAACTGCACCAACTTACAGCCCCATCATTTAATGTAAACACGTATCCGGTTTGGGATTTAGAATCGTCTGGATCAGTGTCAAAGCTTGCATCAATGTAACCTTTTACGATGAGCTCTTTGTCACCTCCATATACGAGAAGCATATCCTTAGTCCTTTTCAGGTATTTCAGGATGTTCTTGACCGCTGTCCAGTGATCCACTCTTGGATTACTTTGGTACCTCCCTGCTAGACTTATAGCAAGTCACACATCAGGTCTGGTACACAGCATTGCATACATGATAGATCCTATCGCTGATGCATAGGGAACATCTTTCATATTCTCTCTATCTTCTGCAGTGGTCGGGCATTGAGTCTTACTCAATTTCACACCTTGTAACACAGGCAAGAATCCTTTCTTTGCTTGATCCATTTTGAACTTCTTCAAAATTTTGTCAAGGTATGTTGCTTGTGAAAGTCCAATTAAGCGTTTTAATCTATCTCTATAGATCTTAATGCCTAATGTGTAAGCAACTTCACCGAGCTCTTTCATTTAAAAACTCTTATTCAAGTATCCCTTTATGCTATCCAGAAATTCTATGTCATTTCCAATTAATAATATGTCATCTACATATAATATCAGAAATGCTACAGAGCTCCCACTCACTTTCTTGTAAATACAGGCTTCTCCAAAAGTCTGTATAAAACCAAATGCTTTGATCACACTATCAAAGCGTTTATTCCAACTCCGAGAGGCTTGCACCAGTCCATAAATGGATCGCTGGAGCTTGAACACTTTGTTAGCTCCCTTTGGATCGACAAAACCTTCTGGTTGCATCATATACAACTCTTCTTCCAGAAATCCATTCAGGAATGCAGTTTTGACATCCATCTGCCAAATTTCATAATCATAAAATGCGGCAATTGCTAACATGATTCGGACAGACTTAAGCATCGCTACGGGTGAGAAGGTCTCATCGTAGTCAATCCCTTGAACTTGCCGGAAACCTTTTGTGACAAGTCGAGCTTTGTAGACAGTAATATTACCGTCAGCATCAGTCTTCTTCTTGAAGATCCATTTATTCTCAATTGCTTGCCGATCATCGGGCAAGTCAACCAAAGTCCATACTTTGTTCTCATACATGGATCCCATCTCAGATTTCATGGCTTCAAGCCACTTTGCGGAATCTGGGCTCACCATCGCTTCTTCATAGTTCGTAGGTTCATCATGATCTAGTAGCATGACTTCCAGAACGGGATTACCGTACCACTCTGGTGCGGATCTTACTCTGGTTGATCTACGAGGTTCAGTAGTATCTTGTTCTGAAGTTTCATGATCATCATCATTAGCTTCCTCACTAACTGGTGTAGGTGTCACAGAAACAGTTTTCTGTGATACACTACTTTCCAATAAGGGAGCAGGTACAGTTACCACGTCAAGTTCTACTTTCCTCCCACTCACTTTTTTCGAGAGAAACTCCTTCTCCAGAAAGTTTCCGAACTTAGCAACAAAAGTCTTGCCTTCGGATCTGTGATAGAAGGTGTATCCAATAGTTTCCTTTGGATATCCTATGAAGACACATTTTTTCGATTTGGGTTCGAGCTTATCAGGTTGAAGCTTTTTCACATAAGCATCGCAGACCCAAACTTTCAGAAACGACAACTTTGGTTTCTTGCCAAACCACAGTTCATAAGGCGTCGTCTCAACGGATTTTGATGGTGCCCTATTTAACGTGAATGCGGCTGTCTCTAGAGCGTACCCCCAAAACGATAGCGATAAATCAGTAAGAGATGTCATAGATCGCACCATATCTAGTAAAGTACGATTACGACGTTCGGACACATTACGCTATGGTGTTCCGGGTGGCGTGAGTTGCGAAACTATTCCACAATTTTTCAAATGTACACCAAACTCGTAACTCAAATATTCTCCTCCACGATCAGATCGTAGAAACTTTATTTTCTTGTTACGATGATTTTCAACTTCACTCTGAAATTCTTTGAACTTCTCAAATGTTTCAGACTTATGTTTCATTAAGTAGACATACCCATATCTGCTCAAATCATCTGTGAAGGTGAGAAAATAACGATATCCGCCATGAGCCTCAATATTCATCGGACCACATACATCTGTATGTATGATTTCCAACAAATCTGTTGCTCTCTCCATAGTACCGGAGAACGGTGTTTTGGTCATCTTGCCCATGAGGCACGGTTCGCAAGTACCAAGTGATTCATAATCAAGTGGTTCCAAAAGTCCATCAGTATGGAGTTTCTTCATGCGCTTTACACCGATATGACCTAAACGGCAGTGCCACAAATAAGTTGCACTCTCATTATCAACTCTGCATCTTTTGGCTTCAACATTATGAATATGTGTGTTACTACTATCGAGATTCAACAAGAATAGACCACTCTTCAAGGGTGCATGACCATAAAAGATATTACTCATATAAATAGAACAGCCATTATTCTCTGATTTAAATGAATAACCGTCTCGCATCAAACAAGATCCAGATATAATGTTCATGCTTAACGCTGGCACCAAATAACAATTATTTAGGTCTAATACTAATCCCGAAGGTAGATGTAGAGGTAGCGTGCCGACTGCGATCACATCGACTTTGGAACCGTTTCCCACGCGCATCGTCACCTCGTCCTTAACCAATCTTCGCTTGATCCGTAGTCCCTGTTTCGAGTTGCAAATATTAGCAACAGAACCAGTATCAAATACCCAGGTGCTACTGCGAGCATTAGTAAGGTACACATCAATAACATGTATATCACATATACCTTTGTTCACCTTGCCATCCTTCTTATCCGCCAAATACTTGGGGCAGTTCCGCTTCCAGTGACCAGTCTGCTTGCAATAGAAGCACTCAGTTTCAGGCTTAGGTCCAGGTTTGGGTTTCTTCTCTTGAGTAGCAACTTGCTTGCCGTTCTTTTTGAAGTTCCCCTTCTTCTTCCCTTTGCCCTTTTTCTTGAAACTAGTGGTCTTGTTGACCATCAATACTTGATGCTCCTTCTTGATTTCTACCTCCGCAGCTTTTAGCACTACGAAGAGCTCCGGAATAGTCTTGTTCGGACGTTCAAAACGTCGTTGAAGTCCCGATTCTAAGCCGTAAAGCATGGCACACTGAACTATCGAGTAGTCATCAGCTTTGCTCTGCAGACGTTCATAACATCTGGCATGTTGCTCCTGCAGCAGGCCTGGCACCCAGCGTGCTTCCAGGACGTAATTCTTCTATGCAGCAATGAGGATAATCCTCAAGTTATGGACCCAGTCCGTGTAATTGCTACCATCATCTTTCAACTTTGCTTTCTCAAGGAACGCATTAAAATTCAACGGAACAACAGCACGAGCCATCTATCTACAATCAAACATACATAAGCAAGATACTATCAGGTACTATTCATGATAAATTTAAGTTCAATTAAACCAATTACTTAAAGAACTCCCACTTAGATAGACATCCCTCTAATCCTCTAAGTGATTACGTGATCCAAATCAACTAAACCATAACCGATCATCACGTGAGATGGAGTAGTTTTCAATGGTGAACATCTATGTTGATCATATCTACTATATGATTCACGCTCGACCTTTCAGTCTCCGTGTTCCGAGGCCATATCTGTATATGCTTGGCTCGTCAAGTATAACCTGAGTATTCCGCGTGTGCAACTGTTTTGCACCCGTGTATTTGAACGTAGAACCTATCACACCCGATCATCACGTGGTGTCTTAGCCCGAAGAACTTTCGCAACGGTGCATACTCAGGGTGAACACTTCTTGATAATTTAGTGAGAGATCATCTTATAATGCTACCGTCAATTAAAGCAAGATAAGATGCATAAAAAGATAAACATCACATGCAATCAATATAAGTGATATGATATGGCCATCATCATCTTGTGCTTGTGATCTCCATCTTCGAAGCATCGTCGTGATCACCATCGTCACCGGCGTGACACCTTGATCTCCATCGTAGCATCGGTGTCGTCTCGCCAAGCTTGTGCTTCTACGACTATCGCTATCGCTTAGTGATAAAGTAAAGCATTACATCGCGAGTTCATTGCATACAATAAAACGACAACCATAAGGCTCCTGCCAGTTGCCGATAACTCGGTTACAAAACATGATCATCTCATACAATAAAATCAGCATCATGTCTTCACCATATCAATCACAACATGCCCTGCAAAAACAAGTTAGACGTCCTCTACTTTGTTGTTGCAAGTTTTACGTGGCTGCTACGGGCTTAAGCAAGAACTAATCTTAACTATGCATCAAAACCACAACGATAGTTTGTCAATTTGGCTCCGTTTTAACCTTCGCAAGGACCGGGCGTAGCCACACTTGGTTCAACTAAAGTTGGAGAGACAGTCGCCCGCAAGCCACCTATGTGCAAAGCACGTCAGGAGAACCGGTCTCGCGTAAGCGTACGCGTAATGTTGGTCCGGGTCGTCTCGTCCAACAATACCGCCGAACCAAAGTATGACATGCTGGTAGGCAGTATGACTTATATCGCCCACAACTCACTTGTGTTCTACTCGTGCATATAATCAACATATAAAACCTAGGCTCGGATGCCACTGTTGGGTTTCGTAGTAATTTCAAAAATTTCCTACGCACACGCAAGATCATGTGATGCATAGCAACGAGGGGAGAGTATGATCTACATACCTAGTAGAATGACAACGGAAGCGTTTGGTTGATGTAGTCGTACGTCTTCACGATCCGACCGATCAAGCACCGAAACTACGGCACCTCCGAGTTCGAGCACACGTTCAGCTCGATGACGATCCCGGACTCCTATCCAGCAAAGTGTCGGGGAAGAGTTCCGTCAGCACGACGGCGTGGTGACGATCTTGATGCACTACAGCAGCAGGGCTTCGCCTAAACTCCGCTACAGTATTATCGAGGACTATGGTGGCTGGGGGCATCGCACACGGCTAAGGAATAGATCACGTGGATCAACTTGTGTGTCTCTGGGGTGTCCCTGCCTCTGTATATAAAGGACTAAAGGGGGGGAGGCTGGCCGGCCAAGGAGGGCGCGCCAGGAGAGTCCTACTCCCTCTGGGAGTAGGATCCCCCCTCCAGCAAAGTGTCGGGGAAGAGTTCCGTCAGCACGACGGCGTGGTGACGATCTTGATGCACTACAGCAGCAGGGCTTCGCCTAAACTCCGCTACAGTATTATCGAGGACTATGGTGGCTGGGGGCATCGCACACGGCTAAGGAATAGATCACGTGGATCAACTTGTGTGTCTCTGGGGTGTCCCTGCCTCTGTATATAAAGGACTAAAGGGGGGGAGGCTGGCCGGCCAAGGAGGGCGCGCCAGGAGAGTCCTACTCCCTCTGGGAGTAGGATCCCCCCCCCAATCCTAGTTGGAATAGGATTCGCGGAGGGGGAAAAGAGAGAGGGGGGCCGGCCACCTCTCCTTGTCCTAATAGGACTAGGGGAGGGAGGGAGGCGTGCAACCCATCTTGGGCAGCCCCTTCTCTTTTCCACCAAGGCCCACTAAGGCCCATATAGCTCCCGGATGTTCCGGTAACCTCCCGGTACTCCGGTAAAATCCCGATTTCACCCGGAACACTTCCGATATCCAAACATAGGCTTCCAATATATCAATCTTTAGTTGTTCCCTTTATCATCGGTATGTTACTTGCCCGAGATTCAATCGTCGGTATCTTAATACCTAGTTCAATCTCGTTACCGGCAAGTCTCTTTACTCGTTCCATAATACATCATCTCACAACTAACTCATTAGTTGCAATGCTTGCAAGGCTTATGTGATGTGCATTACCGAGAGGGCCCAGAGATACCTCTCCGACAATCGGAGTGACAAATCCTAATCTCGAAATACGCCAACCCAACATGTACCTTTGGAGACACCTGTAGAGCTCCTTTATAATCACCCAGTTACGTTGTGACGTTTGGTAGCACACAAAGTGTTCCTCCGGCAAACGGGAGTTGCATAATCTCATAGTTATAGGAACATGTATAAGTCATGAAGAAAGCAATAGCAACATACTAAACGATCGGGTGCTAAGCTAATGGAATGGGTCATGTCAATCAGATCATTCACTTAATGATGTGATCCCGTTAATCAAATAACAACTCATTGTTCATAGTTAGGAAACATAACCATCTTTGATTAACGAGCTAGTCAAGTAGAGGCGTACTAGTGACACTTTGTTTGTCTATGTATTCACACATGTATTATGTTTCCGGTTAATACAATTCTAGCATGAATAATAAACATTTATCATGATTATAAGGAAATAAATAATAACTTTATTATTGCTTCTAGGGCATATTTCCTTCAGTCTATGGCTAGGAAACTTAACCATCTTTGATTCAACGAGCTAGTTAAGTAGAGGCATACTAGTGACACTTTGTTTGTCTATGTATTCACACATGTACTAAGTTTCCGGTTAATAGAATTCTAGCATGAATAATAAACGTTTATCATGATATAAGAAAATATAAATAACAACTTTATTATTGCCTCTAGGGCATATTTCCTTCATTCGGACACCGGAAGTGTTCTGGGGGTACGGGGTACATATCGGGTCACCGGAAGGGGTTCCGGGCATCCCCTCGGCAACTACATGGGCCTAATGGGCCAAGAAGGGGACAAACCAGCCCATAGGGGGCTGGTGCGCCCCATGTAGGCCGAAATAGGGGGAAAGGAAAGAGGAGAAGAGAGAAAGGAAGGGGAGGGATTCGGCCTCCCCCTTCATTCTCTTCTCCCTCCTCCTTCCTTCCCCCTCCGGGAATTATGGTAAGGGGGGCGAATAGGATTATGGCCCCAAGTACGATTCCTCCTACTTGGGCGCCCCCATGGCTGACCCCTCTTCCTCCCACCTATATATATGAGGGTGGGAGGCGCCTAGAACACACAACAACATCTGTTAGTCGTGTGCGGCGCCTCCCTCCACAAATTACACCTCCGGTCATATCTTCATAGTTCTTAGGCGAAGCCCTGCGTGGATCACTTCACCATCACCGTCACCACGCCGTCATGCTGACAGAAATCTCCCTCAACACTTTGCCGGATCAGGAGTTTGAGGGACGTCATCAAGTTGAACGTGTGCAGAACTCGGAGATGCCGTACGTTCGGTGCTTGATCGGTCGGAACGAGAAGAAGTTCGACTACATCAACCGCTTTGTCAAATGCTTCCGCTTTCGGTCTACGAGGGTACGTGGACACACTCCACCCCTCTTGTTGCTATGCATCTCCTAGATAGATCTTGCGTGAGCATAGGAAAATTTTGAAATTGCATGCTATGTTTCCCAACAGTGGCATCCGAGCCAGGTCTATGCGTAGATGATATGCACGAGTAGAACACAAAGAGTTGTGGGCGGTGATCGTCATACTGCTTACCACCAATGTCTTATTTTGATTCGGCGGTATTGTTGGATGAAGCGGCCCGGACCAACCTTACATGACCACGTTCATGAGACCGGTTCCACTGACATACATGCTACTAGTTTTGCATAAAGGTGCTGGCGGGTGTCTGTTTCTCCAACTTTAGTTGAATCAAAGAATGTGGCCAGTCCTTGTTGAAGGTTAAAACAACAAACTTGATAAATCACCATTCTGGTTTTGATGCGTAGGTAAGAACGGTTCTTGCTAGAAGCCCGTAGCAACCACATAGAACTTGCAACAACAAAGTAGAGGACGTCTAACTTGTTTTTGCTGTTGTGGAACGTAGTATTTCAAAAAAATTCCTACGATCACGCAAGATCTATCTAGGAGAATCATAGCAACGAGCAGGGAGAGTGTGTCCATGTACCCTCGTAGATCAAAAGCGGAATCATTTAGTAACACGGTTGATGTAGTCGAACGTCTTCGCGATCCAACCGATCCAAGTACCGAACGCACGGCACATCCGCGATCTGCACACGTTCAGCTCAGTGGCATCCCTCAAACTCTAGATCCAGCTGAGGTCGAGGGAGAGTTTCGTCAGCACGATGGCATGTTGACAGTGATGATGAAGTTACCGACGCAGGGCTTCGCCTAAGAACTACGACAATATGACCGAGGTGGAAATCTGTGGAGGGGGCACTGCACACGGCTAAAGATCAACTTGTGTGTCTATGGGGTGCCCCCTCCCCCGTATATAAAGGAGGGGAGGAGGAGGAGGAGGAGGGCCGGCCTCAAGGGGCGCGCCCAAAGGGAGGATTCCTACTCCTAGTAG
This sequence comes from Triticum urartu, assembly GCF_003073215.2. NCBI lineage: Eukaryota > Viridiplantae > Streptophyta > Magnoliopsida > Poales > Poaceae > Triticum > Triticum urartu. Next base: position 68,433,338 of record NC_053024.1, on the reverse strand, counting down.
GAGTAGGTTTCCCCCTTTCCTAGTCCAATTCGAACCAGCCCATGGGGGGGCGCGGCCACCCCTTGAGGCCCCTCTCTCCTTTCCCGTATGGCCCATTAAGGCCCACTACTTCCCCCGGCGAATTCTCATAACTCTCCGGTACTCCAAAAAATACCTGAATCACTCGGAACATTTCCGATGTCCGAATATAAACTTCTAATATATCGATCTTTGCGTATCGACCATTTCGAGACTCCTCATCATGTCCGTGATCTCATCCGGGACTCCGAACAACCTTCGGTACATCAAATCACATAACTCATAATACAAATCGTCATCGAACATTAAGCGTGCAGACCCTACAGGTTCAAGAACTATGTAGACATGACCGAGAAACATCTCCGATCAATAACCAATAGCGGAACCTAGATGCTCATATTGGCTCCTACATATTCTACGAAGATCTTTATCGGTCAAACCGCATAACAACATACGTTGTTCCCTAGGCTGGCAACACGGTGGTATTTTGGCTTGATCGCTGGCAGCTGGGTAATAATGTGGTCCTTTTGTGCGAGCAATTCCCTAGGCTTCATTCTTTTGTCATTGATGACACAATCACAGTCAGAGAGTTTTTGTAGCTTCCGGAGATCTCGGAGCACTTCCATCTGCCTCTGTCGCAAGAAGCATATACTGAACTAGCTCAGCTTCAAGACTTGCTCACTTTAGTCAACTTGAATGAGGAGGGTAAGGACATATGGAAGTGGCCATCCAAATCTGGGGAGTTTAAATCGAAGATATATTATGAATCTTGCTTCTCCCATTTGGTGGTTGATCCCATCTTCAAATGGATTTGGAAGTGTGCTTGTACGCTAAAGTTTAAAGTGTTTGGATGGCTTATTTTAATGGACCGTTTAAACACTAGGGATATGATGCAGCGCAGGAACTGGATCATCCAGGATGATGCGTGTGTTCTTTGCCTCTCTGCTACACATGAGGATCGTGCACATCTTTTCTTTGCTTGCAACTTCAGCAAGAGGGTTTGGAATTACCTTAGGATTTCTTGGAATGCTCAACACAACCAGAATACATATGACATGGCTCTTGGTGCTAGGAGGGACTTTGGTTATCCTTTGTTCACGGAGGTGGTGTTTACTGCTACTTGGAACATCTAGACTCAAAGGAATGGGAAAATCTTTAGAAATGAGAGACCTACCTTCATTTCTTGGAGGAGGAACTCCATACATGATATTTCCTTATTAGCTCATAGAACCAAATGTAAATATAAGGATAGCCTAGTCTCCTGGATAGCCTCTCTCTCATAGATCTCTTGTAAGTATTTCTTTGCTTTGCTTCCTGGTTCTCTGTAATTATGTAGACCTATTAATTTTTTCTAATAAAGCACTATGAGGCTGTTGCCTTGCAGTACATAGTCAAAAAAAACATACGTTGTTCCCTTTGTCATCGGTATGTTACTTGCCCAAGATTCGATCGTCGGTATCATCATACCTAGTTCAATCTCGTCACCGACAAGTCTCTTTAATCGTTCCGTAATGCAATATCCTGCAACTAACTCATTAGTCACATTGCTTGCAAGGCTTATAGTGATGTGCATTACCGAGAGGGCCCAGAGATACCTCTCCGACAATCGGAGTGACAAATCCTAATCTCGATCTATGCCAACTCAACAAACACCATCGGAGACACCTGTAGAGCATCTTTATAATCACCTAGTTACGTTGTGACGTTTTATAGCACACAAGGTGTTCCTCTGGTATTCGGGAGTTGCATAATCTCATAGTCAGAGGAACATGTATAAGTCATGATGAAAGCAATAGCGATAAAACTAAACAATCATTTATGCTAAGCTAACGGATGGTTCTTGTCCATCACATCATTCTCTAATGATGTGATCCCATTCATCAAATGACACATGTCTATGGTTAGGAAACTTAACCATCTTTGATTAACGAGTTAGTCAAGTAGAGGCATACTAGGGACACTCTGTTTTGTCTATGTATTCACACATGTACTAAGTTTCCGATTAATACAATAATAGAATGAATAATAAACATTTATCATGATATAAGGAAATATAAATAACAACTTTATTATTACCTCTAGGGCATATTTCCTTCAGTCTCCCACTTGCACTAGAGTCAATAATCTAGTTCACATCGCCATGTGATTTAACACCAATAGTTCACATCTTTATGTGATTAGTTCACATCTCCATGTGACTAATACCCAAAGGGTTTACTAGAGTCAATAATCTAGTTCACATTGCTATGTGATTAACACCAAAAGAGTGATCATGTTTTGCTTGTGAGAGAAGTTTAGTCAACGGGTCTGCCACATTCAGAGTCGTATGTATTTTGCAAATTTTCTATGTCTACAATGCTTTGCACGGAGCTACTCTAGCTAATCGCTCCCACTTTCAATATGTATCTAGATCGAGACTTAGAGTCATCCAGATCGGTGTCAAAGCTTGCATCGACGTAACTCCTTACGATGAACTCTTTGTCACCTCCATAACCGAGAAACATTTCCTTATTCCACTAAGGATAATTTTGACTGTTGTTTAGTGATCCACTCCACAATTGTGCCCTCTTGCCAAACTCATGGTGAGGTACACAATAGGTCTGGTACACAGCATAGCATACTTTATAGAACCTATGACTGAGGCATAGGGAATGACTTTTCATTCTCTTTCTATTTTCTGCCGTGGTCGGGTTTTGAGTCTTTACTCAACTTCACACCTTGCAATACAGGAAAGAACTCCTTCTTTGACTGTTCCATTTTGAACTATTTCAAAAATCTTGTCAAGGTATGTACTCATTGAAGAATCTTATCAAGCGTACTGATCTATCACTATAGATCTTGATGCCCAATATGTAAGCAGCTTCTCCGAGGTCTTTCTTTGAAAAACTCCTTTCAAACACTCCTTTATGCTTTCCAGAAAATTCTACATCATTTACGATCAACAGTATGTCATTCACGTATACTTATCAGAAAGGCTGTAGTGCTCCCACTCACTTTCTTGTAAATACAGACTTCACCGCAAGTTTGTATAAAACTATATGCTTTGATCAACTTATCGAAGCATATATTCCAACTCCGAGATGCTTGCACCAGTCCATAGATGGATTGCTGGAGCTTGCACATTTTGTTACCACCTTTAGGATTGACAGAACCTTCTAGTTGCATCATATCCAACTCTTCTTTAAGAAATCCATTACGGAATGTAGTTTTGATATTCATTTGCTAGATTTCATAAAATGTGGCAATTTGCTAATATGATTCGGACAGACTTAAGCATCGCTACAAATGAGAAAATCTCATCGTAGTCAACACCTTGAACTTGTCAAAAACTATTTTTCGACAATTCGAGCTTTGTAGATAGTACCACTACTTATCAGCATCCGTCTTCCTCTTGAAGATCCATTTATTCTCTATGGCTTGCCGATCATTGGGCAAGTCCACCAAAGTCCATACTTGTTCTCATACATGGATCCCATCTTAGATTTCACGGCCTCAAGCCATTTTGCGGAATCTGGGCTCATCATCGCTTCCTCATAGTTTGTAAGTTCATCATGGTCTATTAACATGACTTCTAGTACAGGATTACCGTACCACTCTGGTGCGGATCGTGCTCTGGTTGACCTACGAAGTTCTATAGTAACTTGATCCAAAGTTTCATGATCATTATCATTAACTTCCTCTCTAGTTGGTGTAGGCATCACAGGAACAGATTTCTCTAATGAACTACTTTCCAATTCGGGAGAAGGTACAATTACCTCATTAAGTTCTACTTTTCTCCCTCTTACTTCTTTTGAGAGAAAACTCCTTATCTAGAAAGGATCCACTCTTAGCAACAAAGATCTTGCCTTCAGATCTGTGATAGAAGGTGTACCCAACAGTTTCTTTTGGATATCCTATGAAGACGCACTCCTCCGATTTGGGTTTGAGCTTATCAGGCTGAAACTTTTTCACACAAGCATCACAACCCCAAACTTTAAGAAATGACACTTAGGTTTCCTACTAAACCACAGTTCATACGGTGTCATATCAACGGATTTTTAGATGGCGCACTATTTAACGTGAATGCAGCTGTCTCTAATGCATAACCCCAAAATGATAGTGGTAAATCGGTAAGAGACATCATAGATCGCACCATATCTAATAAAGTATGGTTATGACGTTAAGACACACCATTACGCTGTGGTGTTCTAGGTGGCATGAGTTGCGAGACTATTCGACATTGTTTCAACTTAAGGCCAAATTCGTAGCTCAAATATTTCGTCTCTGCGATCAGATCGTAGAAACTTTATTTTCTTGTTACGATGTTTCTCCATTTTACTATGAAATTCTTTGAACTTTTCAAACGTTTCAGACTTGTGTTTCATTAAGTAGATATACGCATATCTGCTCAAATCATCTTTGAAGGTTAGAAAATAATGATACCCGCTGCGAGCCTCAACACTCATCGAACTGCATACATCAGTATGTATTATTTCTAGTAAGTCAATGGCTCTCTCCATTGTTTCAGAGAATAGAGTCTTAGTCATCTTGCCCATGAGGCATGGTTCTCAAGCATCAAATGATTCACAATCAAGTGATTCCAAAAGTACACCAGCATGGAGTTTCTTCATGCGCTTTACACCAATATGACCTAAACGGCAATGCCACAAATATGTTTTTTAAGATCAATATAGACACAAATATGTTGCACTATCATTATCAATGTTTCATCGTTTGGCATCAATATTATGAATATGTGTATCACCATGATCGAGATTCAACAAAAATAGACCACTCTTTAAGGGTGCATGACCATAAAAGATATTACTCATATAAATGGAACAACCACTATTCTCTGATTTAAATGAATAACTGTCTCGCATTAAACAAGATCCAGATATAATGTTCATGCTCAACGCTGGCACCAAATAGCAATTATCCAGGTCTAAAACTAATCCCGAAGGTAGATGTAGAGGTAGCGTGCCGATGGCGATCACATCAACCTTGGAACCATTCCCGATGCGCATCGTCACCTCGTCCTTAGCCAATCTTTGTTTAAAGGTATAAGTGCGATGTTTATCTTTTATGCATCTTATTTTGCTTAGTACGGCGATAGATTTATAAGATGATCCCCTACTAAAATTTCAAGGTATAAGTGTTCTCCCTGAGTATGCACCGTTGCGACAGTTCATCATGTTGAGACACGACATGATGATCGGGTGTGATAAGCCCTGCGTTCACATAGAATGGATGCAAGACAGTTTTGCACATGCAGAATACTCGGGTTAAACTTGACGAGCCTAGCATGTATAGACATGGCCTTGGAACACTGGAGACCGAAAGGTCGAACGTGAATCATATAGTAGATATGATCAACATAGAGATGTTCGCCATTGAAGACTACTACATCTCACGTGATGATCGGACATGGTTTAGTTGATTTGGATCACATAATCATTTAGATGACTTGAGGGATGTCAATCTAAGTGGGAGTTCTTAAGTAATATGATTAATTGAACTTAATTTATCATGAACTTAGTCCTGATAGTTTTTGCATATCTATGTTGTAGATCAATGGCCTGTGCTACCGTTCCCTTGAATTTTAATGTGTTCCTAGAGAAAGCTAAGTTGAAGATGATGGTAGCAACTACGCGGACTGGGTCCGTAACTTGAGGATTATCCTCATTGCTGCATAGAAGAATTATGTCCTTGATGCACCACTAGGTGAAAGGCCTGCTGCAGGAGCAGATGCTGATGTTATGAACGTCTGGCAAGCTCGATCTGATGACTACTTAGTAGTTCAGTGTGCCATGCTTTACGGCTTACAATCGTGAGTTCAAAGATGTTTGAACGTCATGGACCATATGAGATGTTCTAGGAGTTGAAGTTAATATTTCAAGCAAATGCCTGAGTTGAGAGATATGAAGTCTCCAACAAGTTCTATAGCTGCAAGATGGAGGAGAACAGTTCTGTCCATGAACACATACTCAGAATGTCTGGGTATCATAACCACTTGACTCAGCTGGGAGTTAATCTTCCAGATGATAGTGGTATTGATAGAGTCACTGCCACCAAGCTACAAAGGCTTCGTGATGAACTATAATATGCAAGGGATGCATAAGACAATTCCCGAGCTCTTCGCTATGCTCAAACCTGCGGAGGTAGAAATCAAGAAGGAGCATCAAGTGTTGATGGTTAACAAGACCACTAGTTTCAAGAAAAAAGGCAAGGGAAATAAGGGGAACTTCAAGAAGAATGGCAAGAAAGTTGTCACTCCCGGGAAGAAGCCCATGTCTGGACCTAAGCCTAAAACTGAGTGCTTCTACTGCAAAGGGATTGGTCACTGGAAGCGGAACTGCCCCAAGTATTTGGTGGATAAGAAGGATGGCAAAGTGAACAAAGGTATATTTGATATACATGTTATTGATGTGTACCTTACTAATGCTCGTAGTAGTGCTTGGGTATTTGATGCTGGTTCGGTTGCTCATATTTGTAACTCGGAACAGGGGCTACGAATTAAACTCAGATTGGCTAGGACGAGGTGACGATGCGCGTCGAGAATGGTTCCAAGGTCGATGTGATCGATGTCGGCATGCTACCTCTACATCTACCTTAGGGATTAGTTTTAGACCTGGATAATTGTTATTTGGTGCCGGCGTTGAGCATGAACACTATATCTGGATCCTGTTTAATGTGATACGGTTATTCATTTAAATAAGAGAATAATGGTTGTTCTATTTATATGAGTAATATCTTTTATGGTCATGCACCCTTGAAGAGTGGTCTATTTTTGTTGAATCTCGATCCTGGTGATACACATATTCGTAATATTGATGCCAAAAGATGCAAAGTTGATAATGATAGTGCAACATATTTTTCTGTACTGATGTTCAAAAAAACATATTTGTGGCACTACCGTTTAGGTCATATTGGTTAAAGCGCATGATGAAACTCCATGCGGATGGACTTTTGGAATTACTTGATTATGAATCATTTGATGCTTGCGAACCATGCCTCATGGGCAAGATGACTAAGACTCTGTTCTCCAGAACATTGGAGCGAGCCACTGACTTATTGGAAATAATACATACCGATGTATGCGGTCCGATGAGTGTTGAGGCTCGCGACGGGTATCGTTATTTTCTGACCTTCACAAATGATTTGAGCAGATATGTGTATATCTAGTTGATGAAACACAAGTCTGAAACATTTGAAAAGTTCAAAGATTTTCAAAGTGAAGTGGAGAATCGTCGTAACAAGAAAATATAGTTTCTACGATCTGATTGCGGAGTGAGTGGTGTCTCAGCATGATGAACTATCGCAACAGTGCATACTCAGGGAGAACACTTATACCTTGAAAATTTAGTAAGGGATCATCTTATAATTCTACCGCCATACTAAGCAAAATAAGATGCATAAAAGATAAACATCACATGAAAATAAAGTTTATATGATCTGATCACGGAAGCAATGTGACTAATGAGTTAGTTGCAGGGTGATGCATTACAGAACGAGTAAAGAGACTTTCCGGTAACGAGATTGAACTAGGTCTGAACATATCGACGATCGAATCTTGGGCAAGTAACATACCAATGTCAAAGGGAATAACGTATGTTGTCATTACGGTATGACCGATAAAGATCTTCATAGAATATATAGGAACCAATTTGAGCATCCAGGTTCCGCTGTTGGTTATTCATCAGAGAGGTGTCTCGGTCATGTCTACATAGTTTTCGAACCCGCAGGGTCCGCACGCTTAATGTTCGAAGACGATTTTGCTGGATGAGATCACAGACATGACGAGGAGTCTTGAATTGGCCGAGAGGTAAAGATTGATATAAGGATGATGGTATTCGGACACTGGAAGTGTTCTGGGGGTACCAGGTACATATTGGGTCACCGGAAGGGGTTCCGGGCATCCCCCGGTAAATACACGGGCCTAATAGGCCAAGAAGGGGACATACCATCCCCTAGGGGGCTGGTGCGCCCCATGTAGGCCGAAATAGGGGGAAGGAAAGAGGAGAAAAGAGAAAGGAAGGGGAGGGATTCGGCCTCCCCCTTCCTTCTCTCCTCCCTCCTCCTTCCTTCCTCCTCCGGGAATTATGGTAAGGGGGCGAATAGGATTAGGGCCCCAAGAAGGATTCCTCCTACTTGGGCGACCCCTTGGCTGCCCCCTCTCCCTCCCACCTATATATATAAGGGGGGGCGCCTAGAACACACAACAACATCTGTTAGTCGTGTGCGGCGCCTCCCTCAAGAGATTACACCTCCGGTCATATCTTCGTAGTGCTTAGGCGAAGCCCTACGTGGATCTATTCACCATCACCGTCGTGCTGAAGGAACTCTCCCTCAACACTTTGCTGGATCAAGAGTTCAAGGGACGTCATCGAGCTGAACGTGTGCAGAACTCGGAGGTGCTGTACGTTCAGTGCTTGATCAGTTGGAATGATAAGAAGTTCGACTACATCAACCGCGTTGTCAAACGCTTCCGCTTTTGGTCTACGAGGGTACGTGGACACACTCTCCCTCTCGTTGCTATACATCTCCTAGATAGATCTTGCATGAGCGTAGGAATCTTTTTGAAATTGCATGCTACGTTTCCCAACATTTTCTACATCCAGCAGAGGTCTCCGCGTATTTCCTCGCCACGTGGGTAGGGTTAGCGTGGCACGCCATAGTATTCCCACCCAAAAGAAACTCGATCGCGCTGAAGCGCATATGGTCGATGTAGCATGGAGGCGTGATGTCGAAGAGTCGCTCCCAGCCGCCAGCCTCTAGCTCAAAGGAGCCAAAGGTGAAGGTCTGGCCCATCGTGAACTCGTCGGCTTGTTTGGATCTCTTCCCCTGATTCGGTCTCCGCCTAATGTAGCCCGTGCCCAACGCGTCAACCGATAGAGCAAAAAATTGTCAGTACCATCGGTAGGGTGCCTGGTGAGGTCCGAAGTACTGGGACAGAGCCCACATGCACAATTTACCAACATTCAGGCCTTCGGAGAGTAATACTCTAAGTCTTACTCGTTGTTGTTATTCATGGTGGGGTTACCTCGTGCGAGGGATTACAATGGTGTAGGTGATATTGCTACCGAGAGCTATTCTACTGGAAAGTAGATGCGTTTAAGGGCCTTCGGCTCCACCTTATATACACGGTGCGAGCTAAGGTATACATAAGGAAGATGCAATCTATCTAGCTGCCCTTTTGGCTTGGAGTCCACGAAGTTCCTAGGACTGCCTAAGTCGCGCCAGGCCCTCATCATGTCCTTGTCTTCTTGGTGGGGCTCAGCCTCCCCCCGTTGGGTTAGCCATCGGGTTTCCCTTTGGATAAGCCACCCCCGGTGCATGGCATCGTCATTGCCTGAACAAGGAGCTCGCCAAGATCGACAAGACTGGTCGCTAAGCGACACCTTCGCTGCCGGCGATAGGGGCAAGGCCATCCCAAGGGCAGTGGCCGAAGTGGCCCTCTGCGAGCGACAGGTGGTGGACGAGCAACGGTGTCACGGCTCCACACCCTTCCGCTTCTGGAAGTACAACTTCGACCATGAAGATGACCCGGACGATGATGATGGTGGGGCCGGCCAGGGTGGCCACGCGTACGAGGTCACCATCCACTACAAGTTAGCCTCCTAGTTTTCTAAGTTTTTAATTAAGCGGATGAAATATCGTCTGTTTTATGTAAATTATGTCCGAATTTTATGGAATTTCGTTGTGTTTGTTGAAATTCATCTGGTTTGTTTAAATTTGTTTCGAGATGGATGCGAGCACGGTTGGATTGTCGGCTCCTGCATCACTGTCCGTGGATGGATACCATGTCCGTTTGGGGATGGGCGTTGTGATGCCCTTCTACACACTCACATATTTAGAGCTTCTGTTTTCGATTTGTTTCACTCATTCCTAACCATTCAGGTAATCCTTCGTACACTCATCGTGTGTCTAGCATTACTCATTTCATAGCGAGCAAAGTTACACATACGAAAAATTTCTAATGAGTTGGACTTACAAGATTATTAGGTTGGAGAAAGGGAGGGAGCTTACCTGGCCATGGGCAGCCTGACCCAACCCGGCCCGAAAAAGCCTAGCCCGACGCTCCACATGGGTCGGGCCTGGGCCTAGATATTGAGCTCAAAGGCCAGGTCGAGCCCGGGCCTGTCATATTTGCGAGTTAGCGAAGAGGCCCAACGGGCTATTACGTTGCCGGGCCGGGCTTGGGCCTGATTTCTAGGCCCGATGCCTGGGCCGGGCCCGGGCCTGGGATTTCTACGCCGGGCTTGGTCAGGCCTGGCCCGGCCCGAGGGATGGCCAGGTATAGGAGGGAGAGAAGATATGTAGATCTAGTCGGTAAAGAATACCCGTAAATAGGATTGCTTTCTCACAGTAGTAAGGTTGTACGACCAAAAATGATACACACGCTGACCTTTACATGTAGATTATAGGCTCCTTCCTCCTCATTAAACCTACCCTTTACATGTCCTTTACATGATACACACGCTGACCTTTACATGTCTGTTTGGGATGGGCGTTGGGATGCCCTTCTACACACTCACATATTTCGAGCTTCTGTTTCTGATTTGTTTCACTCATTCCTAACCATTCAGTTAATCCTTCGTACACTCGTCGTGTGTCTAGCATTACTCATTTCATAGTGAGCAAAGTTACACATACGAAAAATTTCTAATGAGTTGGACTTACAAGATTATTAGGTTGCAGAGAGGGAGGGAGCTTACTTGGCCATGGGCAGCCTGACCCGACCCGGCCCGAAAAAGCCCAGCCCAACGCTCCTCATGGGCCGGGCCTGGGCCTAGATATTGAGCCCAAAGGCTGGGACGGGCCCGGGCCAGTCATATTTGCGAGTTAACAAAGAGGTCCGACTGGCATTTACATTGACGGGCTGGGCTTGGGCTGATTTCTAGGCCCGACACCTGGTCCAGGCCCGGGCCTGGGATTTCTACATCGGGCTTGGTCAGGCCTGGCCCAAAGCCCGGCCCGGCCCGAGGGATGGCCAGATATAGGAGGGCGAGAGGATATGTAGATCTATTCGGTAAATAATATCCGTAAATAGGATTGCTTTCTCACAGTAGTAAGGTTGTATGACCAAAAATGGTACAAACGCTGATCTTTACATGTAGATTATGGGCTCCTTCCTCCTCTTTCTCATAGTAGTAAGGTTGTACGACCAAAAATGATACACACGCTGACGTTTACATCTAGATTATGGGCTCCTTCCTCCTCATTAAACTTGCCCTTTACATGTTCTTTACATTATCCACATGCTGACCTTTACATGTCCATTTGGGGATGGGCGTTGGGATGCCCTTCTACGCACTCACATATTTCGAACTTCTGTTTCTGATTTCTTTCACTCACTCCTAACCATTCAGTTAATCCTTCGTGCACTCATCGTGTGTCTAGCATTACTCTATTCATAGCGAGCAAAGTTACACACACGAAAATTTTCTAATGAGTTGGACTAACATGATTGTTAGGTTGGAGAGAGAGAGGGAGCCTACCTGGCCATGGGCAGGCTGACCCGACCTGGCCCGAAAAAGCCCTGCCGACGCTCCTCTTGGGCCGGGCCTGGGCCTAGATATTGAGCCCAAAGGCCGGCCAGTCCCTGGCCCGTCATATTTGAGAGTTAACGAAGAGGCCCACCGGGCTTTTACATTGACAGGCTGGGCTTGTGCCTGATTTCTAGGCCCCATGCTTGGGCCGGGCACGGGCCTGGGATTTCTACGTCAGGCTTGGTCAGGCCCGGCCCGAGGGATGGCCAGGTCTAGGAGGGAGGGAGGATATGTAGATCTAGTCGGCAAAGAATATCCGTAAATAGGATTGCTTTCTCACAATAGTAAGCTTGTACTACCAAAAATGATACACACGCTGACCTTTACATGTAGATTATGGGCTCCTTCCTCCTCATTAAACTTGCCCTTTACATGTCCTTTACGATACACACGCTAACCTTTACATGTCCATTTGGGGATGTCGTTCGGATGCCCTTCTACACACTTACATATTTCGAGCTTCTGCTTTCCGATTTGTTTCACTCATTTCTAACCATTCAGTTAATCCTTCATACACTCATCGTGTGTCTAGCATTACTCATTTCATGGCGAGCAAAGTTACACCTACAAAAATTTCTAATGAGTTCGACTTACATGATTATTAGGTTGGAGAGAGGGACGGAGGCTACCTGGCCATGGGCAGCGTGACCCGACCCGGCCCGAAAAAGCCCAGCCCGACGCTCCTCATGGGTCGGGCCCAGGGGCCCGCCATATTTGCGAGTTAACGAAGACGCACGCGGCTTTTAGGTTGCCGGGCCGGGCTTGGCCCTGATTTATAGGCCCGACGCCTGGGCCGGGCCCGGGCCTCGGATTTCTACGTCGGGCTTGGTCAGGCCCTACCCGAGGGATGGCCAGGTATAGGAGGGAGAGAGGATATGTAGATCTCGTCGGTAAAGAACATCCGTAAATAGGATTGCTTTCTCACAGTAGTAAGGTTGTATGACCAAAAATGATACACACGTTGACCTCTACATGTAGATTATGGGCTCCTTCCTCATTAAACCGCCCTTCACATGTCTTACACAGCTGACCTTTACATGTCCTTTGGGGATGGGCATGGATACCATTCTACACATTCACATATTTCGAGCTTCTGTTTCCGATTTGTTTCACTCATTCCTAACCATTCAGTTAATCCTTCGTACACTCATCGTGTGTCTAGCATTACTCATTTCATAGCGAGCAAAGTTACACATACTGAGTTGGACTTACATGATTATTAGGTCGGAGAGAGGGAGGGAGCCTACCTGGCCATGGGCAGCCTGACCCGACTCGGCCCGAAAAAGCCCAGCCTGACGCTCCTCATGGGCCAGGCCTGGCCCTAGATATTGAGCCCGAAGGCTGGGCTAGGTGCGGGCCCATCATATTTGCGAGTTAACGAAGAGCCGGCAGGCTTTTACGTTGACAGGCCGGGCTTGGGCCTGATTTCTAGGCATGACGCCTGGGCCGGGCCCAGGCCTGGGATTTCTACGTCGAGCTTGGTCATGCCCGGCCCGAGGGATGGCCTGGTATAGGAGGGACAGAGGATATGTAGATCTAGTCGGCAAAGAATATCCGTAAATAGCATTGCTTTCTCACAGTAGTAAGGTTGTACGACCAAAAATGATACACACACTGAGCTTTACGTGTAGATTATGGGCTCCTTCCTCCTCATTAAACCTGTCATTTACATGTCCTTTACATGATACACACGCTAACCTTTACATGTCCTTTCGGGGATGGCCGTTGAGATGCCCTTCTACACACTCACATATTTTGAGCTTCTATTTCCAATTTGTTTCACTCATTCCTAACAATTCAAATAATCCTTCGTACACTCATCGCGTGTCTAGCATTACTCATTTCATAGCGAGCAAAGTTACACATATGAAAATTTTCTAATGAGTTGGACTTACATGATTATTAGGTTGGAGAGAGGGACGGAGGCTACCTGCCCATGGGCAGCGTGACCCGACCCGGCCCGAAAAATCCCAGCCCGATGCTCCTCATGGGCCGGGCCCGGGCCCGCCATATTTGCGAGTTAACAAAGAGGCACGTGGGCTTTTACGTTGCCGGGCCGGGCTTGGCCCTGATTTATAGGCCCGACGTCTGGGCCGGGCCCGGGCCTCGGATTTCTACGTCGAGCTTGGTCAGGCCCTGCCCGAGGGATGGCCAGGTATAGGAGGGAGAGAGGATATGTAGATCTCGTCGGTAAAGAACATCCGTAAATAGGATTTCTTTCTCACAATAGTAAGGTTGTATGACCAAAAATGATACACACGTTGACCTTTACATGTAGATTATGGGCTTCTTCCTCATTAAACCTGCCCTTTACATGTCCTTTACACACGCTGACCTTTACATGTCCGTTTGGGGATGGGCGTTGGGATACCATTCTACACATTCACATATTTCGAGCTTTTATTTCCGATTTGTTTCACTCATTCCTAACCATTCAGTTAATCCTTCGTACACTCATCCTGTGTCTAGCATTACTCATTGCATAGCGAGCAAAGTTACACATACTGAGTTGGACTTATATGATTATTAGGTCGGAGAGAGGGAGGGAGCCTACCTGGCCATGGGCAGCCTGACCCGACTCGGCCCGAAAAAGCCCAGCCTGACGCTCCTCATGGGCCAGGCCTGGCCCTAGATATTGAGCCCGAAGGCTGGGCTGGGTGCGGGCCCGTCATATTTGCGAGTTAACGAAGAGGCCGGCAGGCTTTTACGTTGACAGGCCGGGCTTGGGCCTGATTTCTAGGCATGACGCCTGGGCCGGGCCCAGGCCTGGGATTTCTACGTCGAGCTTGGTCATGCCCGGCCCGAGGGATGGCCCGGTATAGGAGGGAGAGAGGATATGTAGATCTAGTCGGCAAAGAATATCCGTAAATAGCATTGCTTTCTCACAGTAGTAAGGTTGTACGACCAAAAATGATACACACACTGAGCTTTACGTGTAGATTATGGGCTCCTTCCTCCTCATTAAACCAATCCTTTACATGTCCTTTACATGATACACACGCTAACCTTTACATGTCCTTTTGGGGATGGCCGTTGGGATGCCCTTCTAGACACTCACATATTTCGAGCTTCTGTTTCCGATTTGTTTCACTCATTCCTAACCATTCCATCGCGTGTCTAGCATTACTCATTTCATAGCGAGCAAAGTTACACATATGAAAAATTTCTAATGAGTTGGACTTACAGGATTATTAGGTTGGAGAGAGGGACGGAGGCTACCTGGCCATGGGCAGCGTGACACGACCCGGCCCGAAAAATCCCAGCCCGATGCTCCTCATGGGCCGGGCCCAGGCCCGCCATATTTGCAAGTTAACGAAGAGGCACGTGGGCTTTTATGTTGCCGGGCCGGGATTGGCCCTGATTTATAGGCCCGACACCTGGGCCGGGCCCGGGCCTCGGATTTCTACTCCGGGCTTGGTCAGGCCCGGCCCGAGGGATGGCCAGGTATAGGAGGGAGAGAGGATATGTAGATCTCGTCGGTAAAGAACATCCGTAAATAGGATTGCTTTCTCACAGTAGTAAGGTTGTATGACCAAAAATGATACACACGTTGACCTTTACATGTAGATTATGGGCTCCTTCCTCATTAAACTTGCCCTTTACATGATACACACGCTGACCTTTACATGTCCGTTTGGGGATGGGCGCTGGGATACCATTCTACACATTCACATATTTCGAGCATCTGTTTCCGATTTGTTTCACTCATTCCTAACCATTCAGTTAATCCTTCATACACTCATCGTGTGTCTAGCATTACTCATTTCATAGCGAGCAAAGTTACACATACTGAGTTGGACTTACATGATTATTAGGTTGGAGAGAGGGAGGGAGCCTACCTGGCCATGGGCAGCCTGACCCGACTCGGCCCGAAAAAGCCCAGCCTAACGCTCCTCATGGACCGGGCCTGGCCCTAGATATTGAGCCCGAAGGCTGGGCTAGGTGCGGGCCCGTCATATTTGCGAGTTAACGAAGAGGCCGGCAGGCTTTTATGTTGACAGGCCGGGCTTGGGCCTGATTTCTAGGCATGATGCCTGGGCCGGGCCCGAGCCTGGGATTTCTACGTCGAGCTTGGTCATGCCCGGCCCAAGGGATGGCCTGGTATAGGAGGGAGAGAGGATATGTAGATCTAGTCGGCAAAGAATATCCGTAAATAGGATTGCTTTATCACAGTAGTAAGGTTGTACGACCAAAAATGATATACACACTGAGCTTTACGTGTAGATTATGGGCTCCTTCCTCCTCATTAAACCTATCATTTACATGTCCTTTACATGATACACACGCTAACCTTTACATGTCCTTTCGGGGATGGCCGTTGGGATGCCCTTCTACACACTCACATATTTCGAGCTTCTGTTTCCGATTTGTTTCACTCATTCCTAACCATTCAAATAATCCTTCGTACACTCATCGCGTGTCTAGCATTACTCATTTCATAGCGAGCAAAGTTACACATATGAAAATTTTCTAATGAGTTGGACTTACATGATTATTAGGTTGGAGAGAGGGAGGGAGCCTACCTGGCCATGGGCAGCGTGACCTGACCCAGCCCGAAAAAACCCAGCCCGACGCTCCTCATGGGCCGGGCCTGGGCCCATCATATTTCCAAGTTAACAAATAGGCCCGTGGGCTTTAACATTGATGGGTCGGGCTTGGGCCTGATTTCTAGGCCCGTCGCCTGTGCCGAGCCCAGCCCTGGGATTTCTACGTCGGGCTTGGTCAGGACCGGCCAGAGAGATGGCCAGGTATAGGAGGGAGAGAGGATATGTAGATTTCGTCGGTAAAGAAATCCGTAAATAGGATTGCTTTCTCACAGTAGTATGGTTGTATGACCAAAAATGATACACATGCCGACCTTTACATGTAGATTATGGGCTCCTTCCACATTAAACCTGCCCTTTACATGTCCTTTACATTATACACATGCTGACCTTTACATGTCCGTTTGGGGATGGGCATTGGGATACCCTTCTACACACTCACATATTTCGAGTTTCTGTTTCTGATTTGTTTCACTCATTCCTAACCATTCAGTTAATCCTTCGTACACTCATCGTGTGTCTAGTATTACTCATTTCATAGCAAGCAAAGTCACACATACGAAAAATTTCTAATGAGTTTGACTTACAGGATTATTAGGTTGGAGAGAGGGAGGGAGCCTACCTGGCCATGGGTAGCCTGACCCGACCCGGCCCGAAAAAGCCCAGCCCGACCCTCCTCATGGGCCGGGCCTAGGACTATATTTGAGCCCGATGGCCGGGCCGGGCCCGTGCCTATCATATTTGCAAGTTAACGAAGAGGCCCAGTGGGCTTTTACATTGCCGGGCCGGGCTTGGGCCTGATTTCTAGGCCCGACGCCTGGGCCGGGCCCGGGCCTAGGATTTCTACATTGGGCTTGGTCAAGCCCGACTCGAAGCCTGACGCGGCCCGAGGGATGGCCAGGTATAGGAGAGAGAGAGGATATGGAGATCTAGTCGGTAAAGAATATCCGTAAATAGGATTGCTTTCTCACAGTAGTAAGGTTGTACGACCAAAAATGATACACACGCTGACCTTTACATGTAGATTATGGGCTCCTTCCTCCTTGTTAAACCCACCCTTTACTTGTCCTTTACATGATACACACGCTGACTTTTACATGTCCGTTTGGGGATGGGCATTGGGATGCCCTTCTACACACTCACATATTCTGAGCTTCTGTTTCCAATTTATTTCACTCATTCCTAACCATTCAGTTAATCCTTCGTACACTAATTGTGCGTCTAGCATTGCTCATTTCATAGCGAGCAAAGTTACACAGACGAAAAATTTCTAATGAGTTGGACTTACAGGATTATTAGGTTGGAGAGAGGGAGGGAGCCTACCTGGCCACGGGCAGCCTGACCCGACCCGGCCCGAAAAAGCCCAGCCGAACATGGTCAGTAACTTTGTTGTCAATGATCTCGGTAGAGTTGTTCTGGATGCCCAGCCATGGATCAAAGGAGTTGGGTTGTTCCGTTTTAGAAGTGCTCTGGCTCGTCAAGCCTTAGTTGATCATCCACCCTTCAATCTGGGTAATGATAGATTTGTTAGATTTATTCTGCATGATGTGGGCATAAATTATAGAGCAACGCAGGGTTTTCGCCGTGGATGGATTATGTTGCTTGGTGTTCCTTTGGATTATAGGCGCACACAGTACCTCGCGGATGTGATTAGCACGTTTGGTAGATTTCACCATTGGCACCAAGATGATCCAATGCTTGTCCGCTCCTTGGTTTATGTGTCTTTCCCTGCGCCGACTTTGGTTCCATGCTCTGTGACTTACAGAGAATATGCAGACTTTGGTGGTGCTAAAATCTCTTGGTCTGCGCCTGTATACATTCTCTCAGTAGATTTTGCAGACATCTTGCCAGCAGATGAAGACCCCATGCCCTTCAATGGCAATCCGCACCCCCTCCATGGCAATTTGCAGTTTGATAATCACAATTAGGTTCTGCCAGAATTTCCTGAGCTAGGTTAGAATGATGTGCCACATCCTGTCAATGAGCAACAACACAATGATGTACATCCGGTCCAGGAAGCTGTGCAGCAAGAGGAACTTCAGGAGATTCAGTCTCAGGAGTCTATAGTTCTACAACTTTCTGATGATTCAGTTAACAATACTGACAATGTTGTAGAGGTAGTTGTCTTCCTGCCCCCAATGGGACCACAGCAACCTCCTCTTCTGATTGGGCAAGTTTTCACTTTCTATGGACCGGTTTTGCCGCCTATGATAAAGTGGCAGCGTACTTTCGAGAAGATGTTGTCGCTTATGTGGTCTTCGGACAGTCCCCAGCTTGTTTTTAAGTCTGACATTGGTGACATGCTCAGCAAGTAGTCCTTGGAGGTCCTCTGCAATGCCCCAGCTTCCACTCTTAAGCTCCTGCCTGCACCTGCCTCCTCGATCACCTCTGCTCTGGATGTGCCAACTTCTCCTGTTAAAAGGCCAGTTGCTCGGGCTCTCTGCTTCGAGGACCTCGATGAGCCAGTTTCTGAAGTCTTTGAATTCTCAGCTGTGCCTGAAGTACCTCTGAAGAGAGCAAGGAAACCTAAAGCCCCAAGAGTTATTATTGACACTGATGTTCGGCGCAGTGCACGTCTCAGCGCTCTCCGTGATGGCTACCGCAAAGTAACAAGTGGCACTTCGTCCAAGAAGACTCACACTTTGAAGAAGCGCAAGACTAGCAGTTTCCAGTCTGAAGATAGTCCCTCTGTGCCCCCACCAACTGCTATTGCAGACCTTCAACGCATTGGCGCTCGTCTTCGCATTGCACTCGAGAAGATCTCTATAGATAAGCTTGTTGTTGATCCTGCCAAGTCCAACAGAAGTGTGGGTTGTGATGATTAGTTACTTCATGCAGGGTTCTGGTCTATGGCGTACCATAATCACCATTTATCTTTCTTTCTATGTTTGGAACTATGTGCAGCTTGTTTTCTCTATGGGACAGTCTAGGTCACTGCGTGGCCTACCTTTTATGCTTTTACTTTTGGTTTGTAATGAATCAGACAAGGTTTAAGGAGTGGAAAGTTCTATGTTGGAATGTTCGGGGCCTCAATTCTGAAGCGCGTCAGCTTGCGGTTAGACAAAAGATCAATGAAAGTGGTTGCTCTGTTATTTGTCTTCAGGAAACTAAATGTATGCATATGGATCAACGTTTCATTAGGAAGTTCTGCCCGAGGCGTTTTGATAATTTTGTTTATGTTCCCTCGACTGGTGCGTCTGCTGGTATGGTGGTTATTTGGAATTCATCCTTTTTCATAGGTTCTTTAATTGAGGCAAAATCCTATGGGATAATTGTGGAGTTCAAATCCAAGCATACTTCTGAAACATGGTATTTAGTTTCCGTTTATGGCCCGTGTCATGGACCTGCCCGTGACGAATTTGTTCAGTGGTTATATAACCTTGATATTCAGTTTGGTGTCAATTGGTTGCTTTTGGGTGACTTCAACTTCACGCGATCACTTGAGAACCGCAATCTTCCGGGTGGCGATGTTAATGATATCTTCGTGTTTAATGAAATAATTGGTCATTTGGGTCTTGTTGAGCTGCCAATAAAGGGTCATCAATATACTTGGTCGAATATGCAAACTTCACCGCTTCTCGAACAGTTTGATTGGTTCTTCACGTTGGTTGCTTGGACATCGGACCACCCCAACACGATGGTATTTCCTCTTGCACGCACTGCCTCTGACCATGTTCCGTGTGTGGTCTCGATTGCCACATGTATCCCCAAGGCAAAGGTTTTCCGCTTTGAGAATTATTGGGTTGATTTGCCTGGTTTTGCAGACTGTGTTTCTAAGGTTTGGAATAGGCCAGTGGCAAAATCGTCAATTGCCTTAACAATTTCGGCCAAGTTTAAGTCTCTTCGTTATGCTCTCAAGAAATGGCATTTAAACCTATCCACAGTCAAAGCTCTAATTGCTGATTGTAATAAAGTGATTATTTTTCTTGATAATCTTGAGGAAATTAGGGCTTTGAGTTGGCCGGGGTTCAATTTTCGTACAATTGTTAAATTGCACCTTGAGGATATATTACATTGGCAATTTATCTACTGGAAGCAGCGTTGCACGATCAGAAACATCAAAGTTGGTGAGGAGAATTCGAAATTTTTTCATGCCATGGCTACGGAAAGATATCGCAGGAACACTATCTCCTCAATTAAGTCTGTGCAGGGTGATGTGGTCACAGATCACCAACAGCTGGCAGGGATGTTTTGGGCTGATTTCAACCAACGAATGGGCCAATCGAAAGGGATTCAAATGGGATTTGACCTAGACACATTAATTCCCAGGATCAATGGTCTAGAGGAGTTGTCTTTACCGTTCACGGACTTTGAGGTGGATGCGATCATTAAGAATATGCCTGCTGATCGTGCTCCGGGACCAGACGGGTTCACTGGCCTTTTCTTAAAGAAATGTTGGTCTATTTTGAAGGAGGACTTTATGAAGCTTGTGCGAGAATTCTATGAAGGGAAGTGCAATTTGGAGTGTCTCAACACATCTCTTATCACCCTCATTCCGAAGAAGCTGAGCCCTGAATATGTCAGTGATTTCCGACCCATATCATTGACTAATACATGTTTGAAGTTTTTAACCAAGCTTTTGGCAAATCGTCTTCAGGGTGTGATCTTGAAATGTATCCACCGCAACCAATATGGTTTTCTTCGGTGTAGATCCATTCAGGACTGTCTAGCCTGGTGTTTTGAGTACATCCACCAATGCAAAGCTTCCAAGAGGCATATCATTCTTCTTAAGCTTGACTTCACCAAGGCTTTCGACACCATTGAGCATGAACTTATTCTTAGAATTCTGAAATGTAAGGGATTTGATGATCGTTGGACAAGTTGGGTTCAGAGCATTTTGTCCACGGGCTCTTCTTCGGTTCTTTTGAATGGAGTGCCTGGTAATCATTTTGTCTGTCGTTCGGGTGTTCGTCAAGGAGATCCGCTATCTCCTTTGCTCTTTGTGATTGCGGTGGACTTACTTCAGTCAGTCGTAAATGAAATGTGCTCAAGGAATATTCTCACCTTGCCAATCCCAACTGCCTCGAGGGACTATCCGATCATTCAGTATGCGGACGATACCCTCATCATTCTTCCAGCTATTGACAATCAGCTCATTGCTTTTAAAGACATGCTTGAAGTCTTTGCTAAATCAACCGGTCTGAGGGTAAATTTTAGTAAGTCCTCTTTGATACCCATCAATATGAGTGATGACGAGGGAAAACGTGTTGCTTGCATACTTGGGTGTGATGTTGGTTCCATGCCATTCACTTACCTGGGACTACCAATGGGTACCACCCGGCCAACAATTTATGATCTGTTGCCTTTGGTGGATCGTATTAAGCGACGATTATCTGCGTCTTCTTGCTTTTTGAACCAAGGAAGCCGGCTTCAGCTCTTTCAATCTGTTCCAAGTTCTATGCCAATATATTTCTTGTGCACTCTTTCACTACCGCAGGGCATCTTAAAGCAGATTGAGCGCATCATGCGGCAATGCTTGTGGAGAGGGAACTCGGATACGCCCCGGCAATCATTGGCGGCTTGGGACTTGGTATGTCGTCCTAAATCATTTGGAGGTCTGGGCGTTCTGGACTTGAGCATTCAGAATGATGCCTTGTTGATCAAGCATCTTTTCAAGTTCTTTAATAAGAGGGACGTGCCATGGGTGTCTCTTATGTGGGACACTTATTATGCTGCCGCGCCTCCCCAAGTCACTCAAAGCTGCGGTTCTTTCTGGTGGAGGGACGTATTCAAGTTATATGATAAGTTTTGCAAGTTGGCAGTTCCACACGTTCGAACGGGAGATACGGTGATCTTCTGGCTAGACCGTTGGCAGCTTGGCAATAATACAGTTATCATGCAACATCAGTTTCCGAGGCTTCACTCTTTTGTGATTGATGACTCTTTCACAGTCAAGGATATGATGGAGCTATCGGACCTAACAGACAATCTCCATCTACCACTGTCTGCTGAGGCCTTTGAAGAATTTAATCAACTCCAGGCATTACTTCCCTTGGTCAACCTTCACGATGGGGAAAAGGATGTCTGGAAATGGCCGTCCAAGTCTGGCGACTATCAGTCCAGGATTTATTACTTGTCATGCTTTTCGGACACAGTTGTTGATCCCATATTCCGGTGGATCTGGAAATGTTCTTGTACTCTGAAGTTTAAGGTTTTTGGTTGGCTCCTTTTGATGGATCGCCTGAACACTAGAGACATGATGCAGCGGCGACATTGGATTATCCAGGATGACACTTGTGTTCTATGTCACTTGGCCTCTCATGAAGACAGAGCACATCTCTTCTTTGCTTCTAATTTTAGTCAGCGTGTCTGGAACTATTTGGGTATTACATGGAATCCTCAACCTAACCAGACCACTTATGACATGGCTTCTGATGCTAGGAGGGATTTTGGCCAACCTTTTTTCTCAGAAGTAGTCTTCACCGCCACTTGGAATATTTGGACACAAAGAAATGGGAAGATTTTCAGAAATGAACCACCTTCATTCAGATCATGGAGGAGAAATTTTCTGCATGACATCTCTCTTTTAGCTCATAGAATCAAATGTAAATATAGGAATAGATTAATCTCTTGGATAGCTACATTACCCTAATCACTTCTCCTGTAAGTTTTTTTTCTCCTCCCTTCCCTCACCTTTGTAACTTGTAATACTTTGATATTGTGGTTCAATAAAGGACTGTGAGGCTGTTGCCTTGCAGTATGTAGTCAAAAAAATTCTAATGAGTTGGACTTATAGGATTATTAGGTTGGAGAGAAGGAGGGAGCCTACCTGGCCATGGGCAGCCTGACCTGACTCGGCCCGAAAAAGCCCAGCCTGACGCTCCTCAGGGCCGGGCCTAGGCCTAGATATTGAGCCCGAAGGCTGGGCCGGGCCCGGGCCCATCATATTTGCGAGTTAACGGAGAGGCCCGCGGGCTTTTATGTTGACGGGCCGGGCTTGGGCCTGATTTCTAGGCCTGACGCCTGGGCCGGGGCTGGGCCTGGGATTTCTACGTTGGGCTTGGTCATGCCAGGACCGAAGGCCGGCCCGGCCCGAGGAATGGCCCGGTATAGGAGGGAGAGAGGATACATAGATCTAGTCGGCAAAGAATATCCGTAAATATGATTGCTTTCTCACAGTAGTAAGGTTGCACGAACAAAAATGATACACACGCTGACCTTTACGTGTAGATTATGGGCTCCTTCCTCCTCATTAAACCTACCCTTTACATGTCCTTTACATGATAAAAACATTGACCTTTACATGTCCGTTTGGGGATGGCCGTTGGGATGCCCTTCTACACACTCACATATTTCGAGCTTCTGTCTCCGATTTATTTCACGCATTCCTAACCATTCAAATAATCCTTCGTACACTCATCGCGTGCCTAGCATTACTCATTTCATAGCGAGCAAAGTTACACATACGAAAAATTTCTAATGAGTTGGACTTACAGGATTATTAGGTTGGAGAGAGGGAGGGAGCCTACCTGGCCATGGGCAGCCTGACCCGACCCGGCCCAAAAAAGTTCATCCCGACGCTCCTCATGGGCTGGGCCTGGGCCTAGATATTGAGCCAGAAGGCCGGGCCCGTCATATTTGCGAGTTAATGAAGAGGCTCGATGGGCTTTTACGTTGACGGGTCGGGCTTGGGCCTGATTTCTAGGCCCCACGCCTGGGCCGGGCCCGGGCCTGGGATTTCTACGTCGGTCTTGGTCAGGCCCGGCCCGACCCGAGGGATGGCTGGGTATAGGAGGGAGAAAGGATATGTAGATCTAGTCGCTAAAGGATATCCGTAAATAGGATTGCTTTCTCACAGTAGTAAAGTTGTACGACCAAAAATGATCACACGCTGACCTTTACATGTAGATTATGGGCTCCTTCCTCCTCATTAAACCTGCCCTTTACATGTCCTATACAGGATACAGACGCTGACCTTTACATGTCAGTTTGGGGATGGGCGTTCGGATGCCCTTCTACACACTCACATATTTCGAGCTTCCGTTTCTGATTTATTTCACTCATTCCTAACCATTTAGTTAATCCTTCGTACACTCATCGTGTGTCTAACATTACTCATTTCATAGGGAGCAAAGTTACACACACGAAAAATTTCTAATGAGTTGGACTTACAGGATTGTTAGGTTGGAGAGAGGGAGGGAGCCTACCTGGCCATGGGCAGCGTGACCCGACCCGGCCCGAAAAAGCCCAGCCCGACGCTCCTCATGGGCCGGGCCCGGGCCCGGGCCCGTCATATTTGCGAGTTAACGAAGAGGCCTGCGGGCTTTTACGTTGATGGGCCGGGCTTGGGCCTGATTTCTAGGCCCGACGCCTGGGCCGGGCCCAGGCCTGGGATTTCTACGTTGGGCTTGGTCAGGCCCGGCCCGAATCCCGACGCGGCCCGAGGGATGTCCAGGTATAGGAGGGAGAGAGGATATGTAGATCTAGTCAGTAAATAATATCCGTAAATAGGATTGCTTTCTCAAAGTAGTAAGGTTGTATGACCAAAAATGATACACACGCTGACCTTTACATGTAGATTATGGGCTCCTTCCTCCTCGTTAAACCCGCCCATTACATGTCCTTTACATGATACACACGCTGGCGTTTACATGTCCGTTTGGGGATGGGCGTTGGGATGCCCTTCTACACACTCACATATTTCGAGCTTCTGTTTCCGATTTATTTCACTCATTCCTAACCATTCAGTTAATCCTTCGTACACTCATCGTGTGTCTAGCATTACTCATTTCATAGCGAGCAAAGTTACACATACGAAAAATTTCTAATGAGTTGGACTTACAGGATTATTAGGTTGGAGAGAGGGAGGGAGCCTACCTGGCCATGGGCAGCCTGACCCAACCCGACCCGACCCGAAAAAGCCCAGCCCGACGCTCCTCATGGGTCGGGACTGGGCCTAGATACCTAGGCCGAAGGCCGGCCCGGGCCCGTCATATTTGCGAGTTAACGAAGAGGCCCGGCAAGCTTTTATGTTGACGGGCCGGTCTTGGGCCTGTTTTCTAGGCCCGATGCCTGGGCCGGGCCCGGGCCTGGGATTTCTACGTCAGGCTTGGTCAGGCCCGGCCCGAAGCCTGGCCCGACCCGAGGGATGGCCAGGTATAGGAGGGAGAGAGGATATGTAGATCTAGTCGGTAAAGGATATCCGTAAATAGGATTGCTTTCTCATAGTAGTAAGGTTGTATGACCAAAAATGATACACACACTGACCTTTACGTGTAGATTATGGGTTCCTTCCTCCTCATTAAACCTGCCCTTTACATGTCCTTTACATGATACACGCGCTGACCTTTACATGTTCGTTCGGGGATGGGCGTTGGAATGCCCTTCTACACACTCACAGATTTCGAGTTTCTGTTTCTGATTTGTTTCACTCATTTCTAACCATTCAGTTAATCCTTCGTACACTCATCGTGTGTCTAGGATTACTCATTTCACAGCGAGCAAAGATACACATACGATAAATTTCTAATGAGTTGGACTTACAGGATTATTAGGTTGGAGAGAGGGAGGGAGCCTACCTGGCCATGGGCAGCCTGACCCGACCCGACCCAAAAAAGCCCAGCCCGACGCTCCTCACAGGCCGGGCCTGGGCCTAGATATTGAGCCCGAAGGCCGGGTCGGGCCCAGGCACGTCATATTCGTGAGTTAACGAAGAGGCACAACGGGCTTTTACGTTGACGGGCGGGGCTTGGGCCTGATTTCTAGGCCCGACGCCTGGGCCGGGCCTGGGATTTCTATGTCGGGCTTGGTCAGGCCCTGTCCATAGCCCGACCCGACCCGAGGGATGGCCAGGTATAGGAGGGAGAGAGGATATGTAGATCTAGTCGGTAAGGAATATCCGTAAATAGGATTGATTTCTCACAGTAGTAAGGTTGTATGACCAAAAATGATACACACGCTGACCTTTATATGTAAATTATTGGTTCCTTCCTTCTCATTAAACCTGCCCTTTACATGTCCTTTACATAATACACATGCTGACTTTTACATGTCCGTTTGGGGATGGGCGTTGGGATCCCTTCTACACACTCACATATATCGAGCTTATGTTTCTAATTTGTTTCACTCATTCCTAACCATTCAGTTAATACTTTGTACACTCATCGGGTGTCTAGCATTACTCATTTCATAGCGAGTAAAGTTACACATACAAAGAGTTTCTAATGAGTTGGATTTACAGGATTATTAGGTTGAAGAGAGGGAGGGAGCCTACCTGGCCATGGGCAGCCTGACACGACCCGGCCCGAAAAAGCCCAGCCCGACGCTCCTCATGGGCTGGGGCTGGGCCTAGATATTGAGCCCAAAGGCCGGGCCAGGCCCGGACCCGTCATATTTGCGTGTTAACAAAAAGGCCCGACGGGCTTTTGCGTTGACGGGCCGGGCTTGGGCCTGATTTCTAGGCACGCGCCTATGCCAGGCCCGGGCCTGGGATTTCTACATCAGGCTTGCTCAGGCCCGGCCCGGCCCAAGGGATGGCCAGGTATAGGAGAGAGAGGATATGTGGATCTAGTCATAAAGAATATCCGTAAATAGGATTGCTTTCTCACAGTAGTAAGGTTGTACGATCAAAAATGACACACACGTTAACCTTTACATGTAGATTGGAGCAACTCCAATGGGGCGATCCATTTCGTTCGCCCGCGTCCGTTTGGGTCTGCGCGGACAAAAGTGAAGGCCCAACGCGCCGACCCAAGCTCAAATCGTGTCCGCCTGGCGTCCGCGCCGACCCATTTCCGGCCCAAAATTGTGCGTGGAATGCATCGGCGCGGACGCGAAGTGGACGCACCACGCGTCCCCTCGCCGTCCGCCGTGTCCCCACTTGTAGGCCACCCAACCGCCATCGATCATCTGATTTATGACGAGCACCGACAACGGGCCCACGCGTCAACCAGTGGAAGCGTCCTTTTTTAACTACGCGTGCGGCGGGGTCGGCCTCATCCACTTCTCCCGTCCACATCTAGCCCCCTATCACTCCCTTTGCTTCCTCACTGACGACCGCAAACCCTAGCGCGCCCATGGGCCTCTTCGGCAGCAACAATGGCAAGGGCAAGGGCACCCCCGGCGCCTTGTCCTCTCGTGCTCCCCTTCTCCCTCCTCCTCCGGCGGCGCCGCGTTGTCGCCATGGTCGTCGGCGCCTGCACATCCCGGTGCACCAAGCGTGATGGCACTGGGAGTACAGGCAACCACTGTCGTACCCCGATGTCACGCTGCTGCACCATTGGCATCTGGATCCGCAGCGGATCCCCGTGCCGACGGTTCCGCGTAGCCAGCGCACGACAACGAGGTACGCAGGCGCCGCGCGCAGCTCCCGCCGGAGCAGCGTCGGTTGCTAGAGTACGCCGCCGACTCCCCCAACTGGGAGGCGTGGTTCGCCCTCGAACACGAGGAGCAACGGCGCTCGGGTGTCGACGTCGTCCCGTCGCCGTTCCCACCGCCGCCCCCGCAGGTAGATCCGGAGGACATGGAGGCGGAGGCGGAGTACCAAGCCGCCCTCGAGGAGGCCCTGCAGCACGCGATGGAGGCTAGCCGCCTCGAGGAGGACACGCACTGGGATGGGCTGGGGCAAGTCCTTGTCCTGTTGGCGGCGGGGGACTCCGTCCACATTCCGCTCTTCGTGCTGCCACCGCCATTGTCGCCGCCCGTCTAGCCCAAGCCGGGGCCGGAGCCGGAGCCGACGCGTAAGCGCTCCCCGCCTCCACCCACTTGGCCGGAGGAGGCCTACTCATGGACGGGCCAGTACCGCGAGAGGGTGAGCACGCCTCCCGTCTACTTCGCCGCGACGCCGGAGCAGGAGAAGGTCTATCTCGAGCGCTGGAAGGAACACTGGCCGACAGCAAGGAGCAGATACGCTACGAGGTCATGCTCCAACCGAAGCTTCTACGCCTTGTCCCTTCCACAAAGGAGGTCGTGCCACGCACCACGCGTCGAACAAACACACCACATCAAAAGCAGAGCAAGCCAAGCACCAGACAGGCTCGACGAAGATCTGATGCGACGCAAAAGTGGATCATATCTTGGCCAAAGGTGACGCAAAAAAACACTAAAATAGCACTGTATAACATCACTAATGTCAATCGACGTGAGGCCAGGTAACGTTTGAGGCCGTCCACTCCAGGGAAGAAGCATCGAATCGTAAAAATATTTGGAAGGAAAACAATTCCGCTTCGTTGTCGCCAGGGAGCGAACGAATGAATGGATTCCCACATTGGACGGAGGAGTCGTGCCAACCTGTAGACTAAGACTAGACACACGTCTTCGCGGGCGTCGCATAAGTACGCGACTCGCAGGAGAAAACCAGCAGCATCACAACCTGCCTGCCACTGCCACTGCCACCCCACGAGCGAGCAAAAATCTCGGGAGAGAAAAAAGATCCCGCGAGCAGGCGAGCGAGGAGGGAGGAGGATGTCGTGGCAGACGTACGTTGACGAGCAGCTGCTCTGCGACATCGACGGCCAGCGCCTCACCGCCGCCGCCATCCTCGGCCACGACGGCGCCGTCTGGGCGCAGTCCGAGCCCTTCCCTGAGGTCCTCCTTCTCCTCCCTTTAGATTGTCTACCCGTTGATGCTCCCTGCTCTGTTTTACTTAGTTTTACCTGGTCAATATATGTTTGACTCGGCTAAGATCTCGCTTGTCTGGGTTACCGCGGGCCTGATCCGCTGGGGAATCGATTTTACCTGCTTGTCGCAATCGTAATCTAGGATGTATTACAAAGTACCAATGCAGTTGGTTGGTTCTACCTCCTGTGGTTAACGCGGCTCCTTCAGGGCTAGGTTTCAAGTACACATGTGCTTACTTCTGATGAAATTTTTGTTATATATAAGCATCCGAAACTATCAATAGATAGAAGCACATTGCCCGGTGATATCTATGTGGCCATACGGACCAAAAGTTTATTTTCCGGCTAGCCTAAAACACATAATAATTACCAAAATAAAATGTATCAAATTGGTGGTAGAAGTAATTCTTCTAGAGACATGGCTTGGATCATCAGATTGCAGGGAGCATAAAGTTTGTTTGTGCTAACTACTATTTCGAACTGTATTGGGCCGTGGCTTCGTAATTTTTAATTGTTGGGGAAGGAAGATCCACTGCTCAGTATGCTTTTTTTGTGACACCATTAGTTTGCATCTTCAGTATGCTTTTTTGTCAATCCATGAGTTTGTATGTTCAGTTTGCAAACCTTTGCTCTCTTTATCTTACAGCGTTACTTTTTACGGTTTTGAAAGATTATATTGCATCATTCTCATGACTTATGATCAGTGTGTTTCTACATTCCACAGGTCAAACCTGAAGAAATTACTGCAGTACTAAATGACTTCGATGAACCAGGCTCTTTAGCACCAACTGGATTATTCCTTGGTGGTACAAAGTACATGGTTATTCAAGGTGAACCTGGGGCTGTCATTCGGGGCAAAAAGGTTAGGACCTGGCATTCCATTTTCTACCACTAGACTCCTTTAAAGAAACCATGGTGTTACAAAGTTTCTTCGAAAGTAGGAGAGCAGACTTCATTATATCGGCTTATAATGCATGCAGAAATAAAGAATTAACATCGGAACATGGACTGTAATCATGTCTTAAATACTTATGAATCAGACACTGGTCTTCTGTAGCCGTATGGTCAAATTGTTCATACGAATCCTTGGTCTTGCTCTTTGGTCTTGGCTCTCCTGGGCAAAGGAATTACTAGCTGTATGAGTTAGCTTCTGTAGCTGTATGGTCACATCGTTCATATGAATCCTTCTTGTACCATATAAAATGTTGAGCAAGCCACCCAGGAGCTGGACACTCAGGGAAAATTTGACTTTTTTGGAGAAAAAGTTAACTTGAAATCTATCTTACCCACAGCGTAATGGAATACAATTGCAACATGCTTTCCGATTAAGAACAAAGCTATAACAATATCACTCTGCCTTTCAAATAAAAGATGATGACTGGATGTTACATAGGAAGCATGTTATATATACATTTGTACTTAACTCTTTTTTTTGCACAAAATAGCCACTCTGTTGTAAAGGGTTGAGAAATAAGAGTTGAAATGCAAGTAAAACTCACCACCACCTGCTACATTTGTCAGACAGTTGAAACATCTCTGATATTCAGTGACAATTCTTTACTAGTCAGAAAATATTGAGTTTAACATACTCTCTTGCAACTTGACAAGCTTCAATCTACCATTCTGTTGCTTACAAGTTACAAGCAAGGTTTTCATACTGGTGTCAATAATAATACTGACTAAAATAGCAGCTCTACTGGTCACCAGGCACTAGAGGGAAACTGAAAAATTACCGTGTGCACAATATACTAGGAATGCGTTCACTAGTACACAAGGCACACTGCCTAGATTGCACGAAAGAAAAATGTTATCATCATGAACCTCACACGGTCACACCTATGGTTGACAAGTGGGTTACAAGCATGCAGAAGTCCCTGACTTCGGATAGCAAAAATATTCATTCAGTTTAAGTTGGGTCACAAACAAATTATGTATGCATTGATTAGTCTCTAATTCGCTCTGCCTTGGTATTTTAGTGATGATAAAAGATCATTTCTTCTGTTAATAGTTTTAGCGTCTTAAGAATCATCTAGATTTGTAAGTTGTTCTACAGTTTCCCTCTAGTGGTGGTCAGTATTTCAGCTTATATGATCAATCCAAACTTTAACTGGAAGTTGACTGATCACACTTCTATTTTTCCTGAAACTAAATTAATGCAGTAGTATTTCAGCACAAGAAAGTTGACAAGTTTACTTCAAAGTAAGATGTGTTAGTACGGGCTACGGGCTGTTCCCTAATGTCGAACATTTTGCATCTTATATCTCATCAATGGTGCTTTCTCTGCAGGGGTCAGGAGGGGTTACAATCAAGAAGACGAGTCTAGCCATTATCATTGGAATCTACGAGGAACCAATGACTCCTGGACAGTGCAACATGGTGGTTGAGAGGCTCGGCGATTACCTTCTTGAGCAGGGCTTCTGAACTCAGAGTCCTAGTCTGGGCCAACTGGGCTTATGCCTATCGAAATGTACTACCGCATACCCCATGAATAATTAGCACACATCCGGATATGTTTGAACAAGTGGTGGTTACTCGTTATGTTGGAGTTGCTTCCTATATGTCATGGGGCTTATATGTAATCTTTAAACGTTGTCATATTTTTGCGCATCTAGTAGCTTTCATCTTACCGATGATACCCTGCAGTGGATGAAAATGTGTTGACGATGATTGCTTTATCAAATGTTATCTGTTGCAAAATTCACATAATAGTTCTGATGAGACAATTTTATGTCTTATTACAAAATATAATTCGGGCAGGTGCAATTTCAGAAGTACAGTACCACATTGCGCCTAGGGTGGCCCTGGTTTGCTTGGAAGGGCCTGGGTAGGCTTTAACACTGCCTGTGACGATCAGGACATGGATCTATTTTACACGGAAGTCATCGTTACAGTTAGGGACGAGAAGACTGCCATTTTTTGTTGGCACTCGCCTTGGTTTCATGGATGCAAGCCGAGTTATCCAAACGCAAGAAATGCAAAGTTCGTAAGGCTATGCGGAACAACGGCTGAATCAGATACACTGACGTGCAACATGGCATTTCGTCGATGCACATACAAGAAGTCTTCAATCTTTGGTACACTTTACAGGAAATAAGCTTGACTGGAGATACGAAAAATGAGATAAGGTGGAAATTCACTGTTGATGACTGGGATCCTGTTCATCGCGTAGGTCCAAATGCGCATCCCCGTTGCCCGCCTGGCTCACCAGGTGAATTTGGGAAACGGTTTTTTCCTTCTGGTTTTGGAAAACGGGTTTTTACCTCCGGTTTTATTTTATTTTTTTTCCATTTTCCCTAACCATTTCTACTTTTCATTTTTTAATCAAATTCCCAAGTTCTAAAAAATTGGTAAACCGTTTTATAAATCATGATACATTTTTTAGTTCGTGTTTTATTTTAAAGATCGCAACAAATTTCAAAATTTGTGAACAATTTTTGAATTTCTAGAACTATTTATGAAATTTGTGAACACTTTTCCAAACTTACGCACATTTTACAAAAACTATGAAAACAAAATTGTCAACATTTTTTGAATTCACAAACATTTTTTGAAATCATGACCAATTTTTAAAACCATGAATATTTTGTAAATCACAAACAATTTCAGAAGTCAAGAAGATTTTTACAATTCTGTGCATATTTTTTTGAAGTTTGTGAATTATTTTTTAACTGATGAATTCACATATTTGAGAACATTTTTTGAAGTGCAGGAAAGTTTTTTTAATTCAGGAAAAAAATTGAAATCATGAAGAATTTTTGAAATCAGGAATATTTTCGAAATCACAAACAACTTCACAAGTCACAAACATTTTTAAAAATATTAGAACATTTTCTGAAATTTATGAACATTTTTTTAAAACTCCTGAATTCAAATATTTGAGAACATTTTTTCAAATACAGGAACATATTTCGAATTAACGATTTTTTTTCAGATTTGAGAACATTTTTTCGAACTCACAAACATTTTCTGAACTAAAGAAGATTTTGTAAATTCATGATGTCTTTGAAATTTAATTTTTCTTTGAAATCCTGAACATTTTCTAATGAAGAAAAAACATAGAAAAAAGCAAAGGAAAATAAAACAGGGGTGCCCACCCCACAGATGAGCCGGTCCAAAAGCATGCAAGGGAGAGGGAGTGGGGTGCACGTTTTTTTGCGTGGAACTGGAGGGTTTTATTCAATCAAACGGGCTTCAGCAGTGTCCGCCATCAGGCTAGTCACCAGAAACCCAGGGGAAGAGTACATCCAACAATCTGTCACCTTCAGTGTGCAAGCATTTTTCGCACGCAGGTGGGCAGGTACATTAGAATGCCTCTTTACATGATGAATACTAAAAGAGAAAAAACTATCTGCTAACCCTTCAATATCTAGAAGCACCGGCGCTATCAAAGAGCGCGGAGAACGGCGCGAGTTCTAGAGATCGACCACATCTTGACTGTCAGTCTTCATTTGCACTCGCTCAAAGCCACGAAGCTTTGCGAAGACTACACCTTCACGGACAGCAAGAGCCTCTGCAACAAGCGAGTCAATGACGTCATGGATCGGCTTGCACCAGGCACCGAGGTAAGTCGTGGATGATCGAGCAACTCCACCTACTCCCGTGAGCCTGACTTTCATTGATATACCCGCATCAACATTAATCTTGATGTAGTCTTCTTCAGCAGGTCGCCAGCCATGTCCACGCAAGATCTTAGCTTGGTCCCTAGGAAGTTCCAGAATCGCCAGAGCTTTCCTGGTTTTCTTCATCAACACCATTGGATCCAAGCTTTGTTTGTCATAAGTAATGTTGTTTCTGGACGTCCAGATTGCTTACATTACCGTAATAACTTTTGTGCGGTCATCTTCATCAAATCTGGAGTCACACAAAATGTCCTGAGACCAAGTTGTTGTATGAAGCTCAACACTGCATAGCGCGGGAATATGCTTGACTGGAGATATGAAAAATGAGGTAAGCTGGAAATTCCCTGCTGGTGACCGGGATCCCTATTCATCACGTAGGTAAATTTGGGACGACACCCGCCCGCCGTGCTGGCTTAGGTGAATTTGGGATGGCCCAACCGGACGCTCCCTCTTCCGGTTTCAAAAGGTTCTAGAACCTTCCCACACCAGGTTTTTCTTTTTCTTTTAAATTTATTTTATTTTTCGTTTTTATTTTGTTTTCTATTTTTCCTTTCCTTTTCTTTTTTTCAACATTTCTTCTTTTATTTGTCAAATTTGTAATTTAAAAAATAATTAAACTTTTTTAGAAATCAGAAACATTTTTTGAATTCATTAAATTTTCTGAAAATCGTGAAGAATTTGCAAATATTTTTATAAGTTCTGGAAAATATTTAATTAATGAAATTTGTGAACATTTTTTCAACACGCGATTAAAAAAAATATGAACATTGTTTATATCATGAATATTTAATGAATTCATGCAAAAATATTTAATCATGAATATTTACGAATTCACAAACAATTTCACAATTCACAAATTTTAAAATTAAGAATATATTTTACAAATTCAGGAATATTTTTTCCGAAACTAGAATGTTTGAAAACATTCGTGAAATTTTGAAATTTGATTTTTTTAAATCATGAACATTTTTAATGAAGTAAACAAATTAGAAAAAAACAAGAGGAAATAAAAGAGGGGCGCCTAGACTAAACATGGGCCGGCCCAGAAGCATGCAAGGGAGGGAATGGGGTGCGTGTTTGTTCGCTCGGCACTACATATTAGTAGTCGCTGATTTAGTACAAAGTTTTACTAAATTAGCGACAATCAATATGGATTAGAGGGAGTATAATATATAGACTACTGTGTAATCTAAGGATGGGTTGAAACAACCCTGTCCACCCTCTAGACCGCCCACTGCTTCCGGGATGCAGAGAGTACTCTGTGCATTTGAAAATCGAACTGAAAAACCATACCGGAAATAAACCGAACTGAACCGATTTTATGGTTTCTGGTTTCGGTATGGTATGAACTTTTCATACCGATTTGAACTTTGGTTTTTATGGTATATATCAAAAAACCGAACGATTAACCGAATAAAACGAAGTAAAACATAAATTTATATTTCTTGAGATGAACAACCATACAAGTTGTCATTTTTCTTGTACATGAGTCAAATTCACTACTAAGCACATAAAATTTTCTTGTAAATAGTCATTTTTCTCTTTTTAAAATGCTAACCACGTCCATAACCATCAACGAATGATTCAATGCATGCATATATACTTATATATATAGTCATATACTATTTTATGTAAAATAGTATGTGTTTTGAGTCATAAATTTGTAAATTATTATTACGTCATTTTTAAATTCGCGTCAACTTTGGTTTTTATGGTATATACCGAAACCATACCAAAATAATTTGGTATATACCGAAACCGAACCGTATTTTAATTTCATGCCGTAATTACCGAAGTATTAATACCGTACAAACCAAAAACCCATATAAACCGAATAAACCGAACACACAGGTCGAGCAGAGAGCCAGAGAGAGGTGAAATGTTAGGCACCTCCCAAGTTGAAATTGTTCTGGTGGCCCATCGTGCAAAATAGTCTAAAGAGCAGATAGGCAAGGTCGCACGAATTGCAGGTTATGTCAATTGTGCAAGTGCGAGCCGGAATCTGCCTAGGACCTCTTCAAATGCCGCTACACCGTGTGGCGATGGAATATGATTTGGGAGTGCTTAGGTCTTCATCAGCTTGGCACAGCAATTTGGAGTGAACTGTATTCAGTCAAAGATTGGTGGTACGAGAAGGTTTGGCTCCATGGTTCTCAATGCAAGGCCATGAGCTCGCTCGGGGAATTGTAGAATGCGCGAATGGACGAGTCTTCCATGCCAAACCTAGGATGCCGGTGATTGTGATATCGAAGGTTAGAAGCGATGCATGTATTTAGGATTTCGCAAGAGCAAAACATGTGACCTCGTGAATTCCGGTAGAGTAATCCAATTGTATCCACCTTTGTTGGTCTAGCTACTTAAAACTCTGATTCCACGTCTTCATAAATAAAATATGATAAATCCTTTTAAAACATGAGATAAATCTTTTGCCTCCGTCTTACTATGTGCTCCCTCCATTTCAAATTAAGTGTCGCTGATTTAGTATATTTTTGTACTAAATATGGAACGGAAGGAGTAGAAAACAAACAATGATTGAGTACCTAAACACGTGGCAACCATGTCGTTGTTTCATAACTATTCATACCTGAACAAGCTCAAGGATGTCTGTCTGCCAGTGCCATCCACAGGCCCATATTTACCGAATGCTCCAATCCATCAAACATACGTTGATTCCGGTTGCTGCTGTCGTCCCACCTCACCAGTGCCATCCCTCTTAAATCCAGCAGCTTAAATAGTCTCCAACTTAAACCGTTTGCATCCTCTCAGGGAGTGGAGTAGAGTACAGAGAGTCACATGAATCACCCGGCGACAGTTCCTTTACGTGGCGTGTTTCCGATTCAAACAAGGCGCGAGATTATGGGCCGTGAGAGGGACCGGACCGAACCTGCGCGCTTTCGAATTCGCTACCGTTTTCGGATGGCGAGAAGAAACCGAGGCGGGCAAAAACTCTGACGTTCTCGGAGCCACTTGTGGCCAATTTTCCCTGACCTTTCACCAACAGCGAGCAAATCCATGTAGTAAAATGAAAGTGACAGAGATCCTCTCCCTTGCCCCTTCTGCGCTACTGTACCCAATTTCCTTCCATTTCCCTGAATAGCCAAATGTGTGAAGATTGTTCAGCTCTGAATAATGGGGGCGCCAGTGTCCCGGCGAGGCAGTGAGGTACCACTGGCGATTTGAATTATTCCCGCGAGATGTGTCTGTGGGTGAGGTGGTGGTCCTATGCTAAGCGCAGTGCGTGCTGGGCACTCTCGCGCTGAGGAGGCCTTGATTGCGAGTTATTAGCGTGAATGCGCACAGAGCCCCAGCGCGATTGCTGTAGCAGAGAGCGCAGCGCTGGGGTTGAATGGCTCAGGTGTCCCCCCCTCCCCCCCTCTGGGGAATTTCCTTGGGCTCTGAGTAGCGCTTCCGTCACATTGCTTGCTGCCTTTTATCTTGAGTGCCGCCAGTGGGTGTGCCGGTGGTAGATTATCTTTTTAAAGCAAGTTCTTGGTCTACTCATCAGAGTTACTCCCTCCATCAAGTGACGAGTGTACATCAAGAAATTTTAGAACAAATTATGAAGTTGAATAAAAAAAATGCATTGTAAATTTGCAAGCCACCATCTCTTCCCTCTTTAATTACCCAATCTCCAATGAGCTACTCCCTCCGTCCGATGAAGAGTGTGCATCAAGAAATTTTAGGACAAATTATGAAGTTGAGGAAAAAATGCATTGGAAATGTGCAAGCCACCATCTCTTACCTCTTTAATTACCCAATCCCCAATGAGCTAAGTGCATAGAAATTAAGAAGACCATGTGAAGATTGCTATTGGTCTTGATTACCGTGTGATGAGAGAGAAGTATTTTTTTCCCAATTTAATATGCATTGGGAAGATAGAAATACACTTTTTGTGGAAATTTTTTGAAGCTAGATGTACACTCTTCACCGGACGGAGGGAGTAAGTGCATGTAAAAATTAAGAAGACCATGTGTAAATTGCTATTGATCTTGATTACCGTGTGATGGATAGAAGTATTTTTTTTCCTACTTTAAAATGCATTGGGAAGATAGAAATACATTTTTTATGAACAAATTTTGAAATTAGATGTACACTCTTCACCGGACAGAGAGAGTATGGGGTTATGGGGTTAGGGTAGTTTGCCACCTTACTCTGTCTGAGGCATTTTTACTCTTTCTGAGACATAAGTGACGAGCAAATTTGGTGCCAGCAGACGCGTGCCAGGCCCGACCTGGCCGTGCCATCACTCACTCTGAGGCCGGAGTTGGCGCCAAGTGATACGCCGTGAAGAGATACAAGCAAGCAGGCAGGCAGGCAAGGTCCCCCATGACCCCAGCCCGCGGCGCAGTTCATCTCACCGCCAAGACGAGGCGACAAGTGAAGCTGCGTCGCATGCAACGCATGCATGCCACGGGCTCAGGGCCTTAGGCTGGCTCGAGGCACCCGCGCCATAACGCCGCGGATTCAGAGCTTGTGCGTACGCACTGTACGTACTGTACCGGGGAGGAGGGGAGGGGACACGCGCGCTGCGGCGCAATACATACGGCAGGCGCGGTTGGACGGTGCAGCGGCTTATCCACTCGACGGCGGGGCATGAATTCCCGCAGGCGTACGGCGCTGCCGGCGCCGGGAGAGCAGCCGCGAGGCGGCACGGCGGGCGCTCCCATGCATGCACGGCTGTGGGTGTTGTGGGTTCTAGCATGTGTTGTTCGTTGGGTGCAGTGCATGCTGGTAATGGCGGTGTTTTTTATTCACGTGTGTCCCTCTGTAAACTAATATAAGAGTGTTTAAATAACTAAAGTAGTGATCTAAACGCTCTTATATTAGTTTACAGAGGGAGTATGTTTTAGTTAGAGAAAAGTATACTTTTCGTCCCTCAACTCTGGGCGAAGTTTAGATTTAGTCCCTCAACTACGAAACCGGATAACTTACACCCCCAACTCTTGAAACCGGGCAAGTTTTGTCCCTAATCTTGATTTTGACCAGTTTTGATGATGACTCACTCCGGTTTTGACCTGTCCATGCCAACCTGGCAAAGAAGACCCCAAAATTGACATGTCCCGGTTCCTGTCTCTCTCTCTCTCTACTCCACCGCTCTCTCACGCGGCGTCTGCGGGCAGGGAGCGCAGCGAGGAGCAAGCTATCGGTGGTGGTGATCTCAACAGCGTGAGCGCGGCGCGAGGAGATGGGAGATCGCCGTTGCTCGACCTGCTCGTTGCCGGGATGGACCACGTTGGCTTTGTGACCAGTTTGCCGGCCTGGGGCACCTCGTGGAATGGACGGTCTCTGGCGGCACGAGAGCTGCGGCGAGACCACGGTAGCGTTGAGGTGGTAGGCTCGGCGCGCCGGTGTTCAGGGGAGCAGCCAACGGCATGGTGGCCAGCAGGACAACAGATGGCGGTTGCTTGCGGATTGGCCATGGCGGGGCGCAGCTCGCGCGACAGCGCGAAGCATGGAGGCTACACAAGCATGCGAAGTACGGTGAGCATGGGGTGAACGATCATAGCACGGTCATCAACGACGGGTGCTGGTGCTCACCAACCAGGCTCGGTCGCGCGTTGCTCTGGATGATTGCTCACCTCTAGCTGATTGATTCACCCATCCGCCATAGACACGCACGTACAGAACCTTTATCGCTCGATTCATTCTGGCCAGAACACACGAGTAGCACACGTACGCATGTCACCAGTTGCACGAGTTGATGCATGCCCACAAAAACGTGTCGTCCATGTTCATGTTGAAGGGAGTGGCGATTGAGCCGTGCGCCAGTAGCGCTCGACGCGCGGCGGTGCAGCCTACAGACGGTGGCGAAAGCAGCATGGTCATGGTCATTGTCGCCGACGTTCCGTGCAATGTACTCTGAGTACATAACGCAGGACCGCGAGTCTGCCGACGCGTTTGCTGAAGTAAGAGAAGGCCCCACGACTATGTGCGGACCAGCGGCAAGAGGGCGACTAGCAGCGGCGAGACCGTGTCCAGATGGAGCACCGAGAGCGGCAACGGTTATACTGGTGATGTGTATTTCGAAGCATTGTAGCATGGTTCCGGCTAGCAGTATAAGAGCCATACGAGACCACCGACGGCCTTGAGCATGGGAGCAGGCGCGCGCCAAATGTTCGATGGAATGCCCGGGTAGTAAGGAGGAAGAAGAGCAACATATGAGAGAAAAATAGCGCCATGTGGATGAAGACAGGTCAAAAACACGCTGAGCCAGCACCTATACCGGGACAGTAGAAAACAAGGGACGAAACTTGTCCGGTTTTAAGAGTTGGGGGTGCAAGTTGTCTGGTTTTATAGTTGAGGGACCAAGTCTAGACTTCACCAAAAGTTGATGGACAAAAAATATACTTTTCTCTTTTAGTTATTGCACATCTAAATAAAAGCAATTGCACATCTAAATTAGTGAATCAAACATAAAAAAAATATTTACACGAATCTCAATGTAAGATCAATAA
This sequence comes from Triticum urartu, assembly GCF_003073215.2. Classification (NCBI taxonomy): domain Eukaryota; kingdom Viridiplantae; phylum Streptophyta; class Magnoliopsida; order Poales; family Poaceae; genus Triticum; species Triticum urartu. Next base: position 68,393,614 of record NC_053024.1, on the reverse strand, counting down.
TATATAACTTAGATGTACAATACTAATGGCACATCTAAATGTGCTTTAGCAAAACTGTTTTTATTCATATATACATCACGTTCGGCTATTGTTGGAGACGGTGTTTATCGTAAGATGAGAGTGGAGCTGATTGTTGCCTGTTGTTGTGTCCTTAAATGTTTGGGTCCCTAAATGTTTTGGCCTTAAGTGTCATCCAAGTAGTGGTTTTTTTTTGAGTGGTATCCAAGTAGTGGTAGTGTGAGCGCTTGGGAGATCACATTCCATGATGAAACCATGGAATTGCTCCTATGCCACGTACGTGGGCCAGCCCATGAAGCTCTTGCTCGGGTTGGATCATAGCTCCACTCGCTCACTTTGCTTTCTTTTTCTTCTGGCTCAGAAAAATTGGGTGTCATTTTTTATTTGAAAAGGTTAAATCAAATGATGTACTTAGATTTAAAAATATTTATAAAATGTTGAGAATTAAAGAAACCATTTTTTTATAAAATCATGAATTTTTAAAAAAATTCATTTTCATACATTTGTTGCAAATTTAAAAATGTTCACACACTTTATAAAATTTTATGAACTTAAAATTATTCGTAAATGTAGAAAATATTCATGGATTTGGAAAAATATGAATGGATTTTAAAAAATGGCCATGATTTTTAAAATGCTCATTAATTAGGTGTGGAAAATAATGAATGAAAATAAAAATAAAAAATAAAAAAACATAAACAAAATTGAAAAGGAAAATAAAAATAAAAAACATTGGAGCCAGTAGATAAATACACAAAAAAGATAGAAGACGTAAAAGAAATAATATCTTCTTCTAAAACCTTATGAGAACAAAGAAAACCAGCCAGCGCATTATGACTATATATACACTTAGAACACTGCGACCCCCACAACTCTAACGCACCTCAAGGCTCCACACCATCCCTTAAAACAGACACATTGTTTTTAAGTCCGCGACACTCAAAATAACTAAAGAAAATAGCACCATTCATCCATAAATAACATGCAAAAATCTCTAGTGCAACAATAGTTCAAATATAAATATTTCATCTGAGATAACATGATGTTCAACAAGTTTATGAATTCATCGATTCAAAACCCAACGATTCTCGAGTCCGAATCCGCACATGTCGCTCCACGCGCGATGCCATCCAATAATGCATCAACATGAATGGCATGCCCTTTCTCAAGTGGTACATCACGGCAATGCGGACGGGCTATTCAATAAACATCAAGTAACAATAGTGAGTGAATCAATGAATTGACCAACATATAGAGCAATAAAAAGCAAAACTTACAATCCAACGCCGACGCACCAGGTGGCCATATGCTCTCCAACCGTGCAATCGCACTGCAGTAGAACATGACACGGTTCACATTGCCTTCATGAATCACGTTCAAGTAGTAGGGCGTGAAGTGCTTTTGCTCATGAAAAAAAAAGAATGCATCTTTCGCCAAAAGGTCGAGCCCCTTTGCCTCATGCTTACAAAGTCTGCAGATACGACCAACCACGCATCACATATCAACTACCCTCCATCACTGAGCATCCCACCATTGTGCTTACTCTAGGAAACAATGAGAAGGTAAACAAACACTCAATGGAATTTGACCCAATACCTGTCGGGCGAGGTGTCCTTCATGGAAGGTGTTGGTAGGAGGGCGAAGAGTACCTAGCTGCGGATGTATCTTGTATGGACGGTGGCATAGTCCAAGGTGGACAGGCGCGTGCGTGGGGGTTGTGGACGTCCGAACAATGCATGAGTAACGGCCGAAGAGGTATAACGGCGGCAACTGACGAGGAGGGTGTGGATGGAAAGCAAGGGGGGAGTGGAAGAAAAGTGGTCCAATGGGGGGATTTGAGTGAGCCGGGGGTGTCGAAGTCTAACGTGGCAGAGGTCCGAATGTCTGCAAATCTCCCCCGGTTTGTGTCTAGTTTGCGAGAATTTGGATAAGCGGACACGTCCACGGGAAAATACGGATTCCCGTTGGATGGCAAACTACATCCGGACAACTCGGTCCGTACGCATGTGGGCATTTGAGGGATGGTGCTGCAGATGCGATTAGCATCTAAATATACTAGATGACATGTTAGGCCCTTGGCGCAATGTCCAATTGGAGGCAAGAAGCAAAGCAATTTATAAACAACATATTTTATGAATGATACGCAAAGGGCAAAAACAAATGCAACCAAGAATTTAGGCGAGCTATTAGAAGGATGTTTTTCGTGAATTAGTGATTATGTTCATATTGCGTCTGTATTTGGCTTGTATTTACTAACATCAGACAACAATGATGTTTGTCATGTTTTCATTTGACAATACATAAGTTGTTCATTGAGCAGGTGAATCGAATCTAATTTTTTTCATACTCCTTTCGGGTTGATAGAAAACCCGCCCGCACCCTCCACGCTAAATAACCTAACCCATCAGAATCGGGCACTCCCACTCAGAAGCACATGAGAAGAAGGAAACCAAGTGTACCGACCAGACGAATGACGGTCCATGGAAGAGTGCGATCAACGAGCACCTGCAACATATATGCTAGCCAACCAGGCCGTAGCGTCAAAAAGCCAAACAAGCATGGCAAAAGGCACTATCCGGCTCGCGGCAGCGTTCAAAGGTCGGGGAGATATAGCAAAATACCTCTACCAACCAACCGCGATGGTGAAGTGATACGTCCATTTTGCATCATGATTTTATATCGATATTTATTGCATTATGGGTTGTTATTACACATTATGTCATAATACTTTTGCCTATTCTCTCTTATCTTACAAGGTTTACACGAAGAGGGAGAATGCCGGCAGCCGGAATCCTGGGCTGGAAAAGGAGCAAATATTAGAGACCTATTCTGCACAACTCCAAAAGTCCTGAAACTCCACGGAAGTCAGTTTCAGAATATATAAAAAATATTGGGCGAAGGAAGCACCAGAGGGGGGCCACCCACCATCCACGAGGGTGGGGGCGCGCCCCCCTGCTTCGTGGGCCCCCTGGCAGGCCTCCGGTGCCCATCTTTGGCTATATGAGGTCTTTTTCCCTGGAAAAAATTATAAGCAAGCTCTCGGGATGAAACTCCGCCACCACGAGGCGGAACCTTGGCTGAACCAATCTAGGGCTCCCGCGGAGCTGTTCTGCCGGGGAAACATCCCTCCGGGAGGGGGAAATCATCACCATGGATCCTCTCATTGGGAGAGGGTCAATCTCCATCAACATCTTCACCAGCACCGTCTCATCTCAAACCCTAGTTCATCTCTTGTATCCAATCTTTGTCTCAAAACCTCAGATTGGTACCTGTGGGTTGCTAGTATTGTTGATTACTCCTTGTAGTTGATGCTAGTTGGTTGCTACCTCTTGAGCACTGCGTTGGTTTTCCCTTGAAGAGGAAAGGGTGATGCAGCAAAGTAGCGTAAGTATTTCCCTCAGTTTTTGAGAACCAAAGTATCAATCCAGTAGGAGGCCACGCACGAGTCCCTCACACCTACACAAACAAACAAAATTCTCGCAACCAACATAATAAAGGGGTTGTCAATCCCTTCACGGTCACTTACGAAAGTGAGATCTGATAGATATGATAAGATAATATTTTTGGTATTTTTATGATAAAGATGCGAAGTAAATAAAACAAAATAAAAACGGTGCAAGAAATAGCTTGTTGATGGAAGATTAATATGATAGAAAATAGACCCGGGGGCCATAGGTTTCACTAGTGGATTCTCCCGAGAGCATAAGTATTACGGTGGGTAAACAAATTACTATTGAGCAATTGACAGAATTGAGCATAGTTATGAGAATATCTAGGTATGATCATGTATATAGGCATCACGTCCGAGACAAGTAGACCGACTCCTGCCTGCATCTACTACAATTACTCCACACATTGACCGCTATCCAGCATGCATCTAGAGTATTAAGTTCAAAAGAACAGAGTAACGCTTTAAGCAAGAGGACATGATGTAGAGGGATAAACTCATGCAATATGATATAAACCCCATCTTGTTATCCTCGATGGCGACAATACAATACGTGCCTTGCTGCCCCTACTGTCACTGGGAAAGGACACCGCAAGATTGAACCCAAAGCTAAGCACTTCTCCCATTGCAAGAAAGATCAATCTAGTAGGACAAACCAAACTGATAATTCGTAGAGACTTGCAAAGATAACCAATCATACATAAAAGAATTCAGAGAAGATTCAAATATTGTTCATAGATAAACTTGATCATAAACCCACAATTCATCGGTCTCAACAAACACACCACAAAATAAGATTACATCGAATAGATCTCCACAATAGAGGGGGGGGACATTGTATTGAGATCCAAAAAGAGAGAAGAAGCCATCTAGCTAATAACTATGGACCCAAAGGTTTGAGGTAAACTACTCACACATCATCGAAGAGGCTATGGTGTTGATGTACAAGCCCTCCGTGATCAATGCCCCCTCCGTCGGAGCTCTGGAAAAGGCCCCAAGATGAGATCTCACGGGTACAGAAGGTTGCGGCGGTGGAATTAGGGTTTTGGCTCCGTATCTGGCAGTTTGAGGGTACGTAGGTATATATAGGAGGAAGAAGTATGTCGGTGGAGCAACATGGGCCCCATGAGGGTGGAGGGCGCGCCTGGGGGGGGGGGGGTAGGCGCGCCCCCTACCTCGTGCCTTCCTGGTTGCTTTCTTGACGTAGGTTCCAAGTCCTCTGGATCACGTTCGTTCCAAAAATCACGTTCCCGAAGGTTTCATTCCGTTTGGACTCCGTTTGATATTCTTTTTCTGTGAAACTCTGAAATAGGCAAAAAACAACAATTCTGGGCTGGGCCTCCGGTTAATAGGTTAGTCCCAAAAATAATATAAAAGTGTATAATAAATCCCAATAATGTCCAAAACAGAATATAATATAGCATGGAACAATCAAAAAATATAGATACGTTGGAGACGTATCATTGGTTTATTTGGTGGAAGATCATATGTTCAGATCCTTTATGCATATTAATACCCCTCTGATTATGAACATGAATATGATTTGTGAGTAGTTACGTTTGTTCCTGAGGACATGGGAGAAGCCTTGCTATAAGTAGTCATGTGAATTTGGTATTCGTTCGATATTTTGATGAGATGTATGTTGTCTCTCCTCTAGTGGTGTCATGTGAACGTCGACTACATGACAATTCACCATTATTTGGGCCTAGGGGAAGGCATTGGTAAGTAATAAGTAGATGATGGGTTGCAAGAGTGACAGAAGCTTAAACCCTAGTTTATGCGTTGCTTCATAAGGGGCTGATTTGGATCCATATTTTTCATGCTACAATTAGATTTACCTTAATACTTCTTCTGTAGTTGCGGATGCTTGCAAAAGGGGTTAATCATAAGTGGGATGCTAGTCCAAGGAAGGGCAGTACCCGAGCACCGGTCCACACACATATCAAAGAGTCAAAGTAACGAACGTGAATCATATGAGCGTGATGAAAACTAGCTTGACGATAATTCCCATATGTCCTCAGGAGCGTTTTTCTTCATATAAGAGTTTGTCCAGGCTTGTACTTTGCTAAAAAAAAGGATTGGGCCATCTTGCTGCACCTTATTTACTTTTATTACTTGTTACCCGTTACAAATTACCTTATCACAAAACTATCTGTTACCGATAATTTCAGTGCTTGCAGAGAATATCTTACTGAAAACTGCTTACCATTTCCTCCTGCTCCTCGTTGGGTTCGACACTCTTACTTATCGAAAGGACTACGATAGATCCCTATACTTGTGGGTCATCAATACTCTTTTCTGGCACCGTTGCCGGGGAGTGAAGCGCCTTTGGTAAGGAAAAATTTATATAAGTGTGCTGAAATTTACTGTCACTTGTTACTATAGAACATAATCCTTTGAGGGGTTTGTTCGGGGTATCTTCACCCCGACCAGTAGAGCAAAGAGTTGCCCCTCAACCTACTGAACCTATTGAAAATGTTACTTTGAAATTCCTTCGGGTATGATAGAGAAACTTCTAGGTAATCCTTTTATAGGAGACGGAACATTGCGTCCCGATTTGCACTTAATCTATGTGGATGAAGTTTGTGGATTATTTAAGCTTGCAGGTATGCCCGAGGATGTTATCAAGAAGAAGGTCTTCCCTTTATCTTTGAAGGGAAAGTCATTGACATGGTTTAGGCTATGTGATGATATAGGATCATGGAACTACAACCGATTGAAATTGGAATTTCATCAGAAGTTTTATCCTATGCATCTTGTTTATCGTGATCATAATTATATATATAATTTTTGGCCTCGCGAAGGAGAAAGGATCGCTCAAGCTTGGGGGAGGCTTAATTCAATGTTATATTCATGCCCCAATCATGAGCTCTCAAGAGAAATTATTATTCAAAAATTTTATGCTCGACTTTCTCTCAATAATCGCTCCATGCTCGATACTTCTTGTACTGGTTCTTTTATGATGAAGACTATTGAATTCAAATGGGATTTATTGAAAAGAATTAAATGCAACTCTAAAGATTGGGACCTTGACGAAGGTAAGGAGTCAGGTATAACCCCTAAGTTTGATTGTGTTAAATCTTTTATGGATACCGATGTTTTCCGTGAATTTAGCACTAAATATGGACTTGACTCTGAGATAGTAGCTTCTTTCTGTGAATCCTTTGCTACTCATGTTGATCTCCCTAAGGAGAAGTAGTTTAAATATAATACTCCCATTGAAGTAAAAGTAGTTTAACCTATTAAAGTTGAATAAAAGACTATCACTTATAATGTTGATCCTATATATTGTTCCTATCGCTTATATTGAGAAACCACCTTTCTCTGTTAGAATAAAGGATCATGCTAAAAGTTCAACTGTAGTTCGTAAGAGTAATGCTAAAACACCTACCCCTCCCGAGAAAATTAAAGTTGAACCTAGTGTTGCTATGGTTAAGGATCTCTTGGACGATAATATTGATGGGCATGTTATTTACTTCTGTGATGAAGCTGCTAGAATTGCTAGACCCAATACTAAAAATAAACATAGACCTGTTGTAGGCATGCCTGTCATTTCTGTTAAAATAGGAGATCATTGCTATCATGGCTTATGTGATATGGGTGCTAGTGCAAGTGCAATACCTCATTCCTTATACAAAGAAATTATGCATTATATTGCACCTGCTGAGATAGAAGAGATAGATGTTACAATTAAGCTTGCCAATAGAGATACTATTTCACCTGTTGGGATTGTTAGAGATGTTGAAGTCTTGTGTGGGAAAGTTAAATATCCTGCTGTTTTTCTTGTTCTTGGTTCCCCACAAGATGACTTTTGTCCCATTATATTTGGTACACCCTTCTTGAATACTGTTAATGCTAAGATAGACTGCAAAAAGGATATTGTTTCTGTTGGTTTAGGGGATATGTCTCATGATTTTAATTTTGCTAAATTTCATAAACAACCCCATGATAAAGAATTGCCTAGTAAAGATGAAATTACTTGTCTTGCTTCTATTGTTGTGCCTCCTAATGATCCTTTAGAACAATATTCGCTAGACCATGAAAATGATATGTTTATGAATGAAACAAGGGAAATAGATGAAGTATTCTTTAAACAGGGACCTGTTTTTAAACACAATTTGCCCGTTGAAATCTTAGGGGATCCTCCTCCACCCAAGGGTGATCCCGTGTTTGAGCTTAAACCATTACCTGATACTCTTAAATATGCTTATCTTGATGAAAATAAGATATATCATGTTATTATTAGTGCTAACCTTTTAGAGCAAGAAGAAGAGAGATTATTGAAAACTTTGAAGAAGCACCGTGCAGCTATTGGATATGCTCTTGGTGATCTTCAGGGCATTAGTCCCACTCTATGCCAGCACAAAATAAAATTGGAGAAAGACGCTAAACCGGTTGTTGATCACCAACGATAGTTAAATCCTAATATGAAAGAAGTGGTAAGAAAAGAAATACTAAAGCTTCTTGACGCAGGTATAATTTATCCCGTTGCTGATAGTCACTGGGTAAGTCTTGTCCATTGTGTCCCTAAGAAGGGAGGTATTACTGTTGTTCCTAATGATAAAGATGAATTGATCCCACAAAGAATTGTTACAGGTTATAGAATGGTAATTGATTTCCGCAAACTAAATAAAGCTACTAAAAAGGATCATTACCCTTTACCTTTTATTGATCAAATGCTAGAAAGATTATCTAAACACACACATTTTTGCTTTCTAGATGGTTATTCTGGTTTCTCTCAAATACGTGTGTCAAAAGAGGATCAAGAAAAGACCACCTTTACTTGCTCTTTTGGTACCTCTGCTTATAGACGTATGCCTTTTGGTTTATGTAATGAACCTGCTACCTTTCAAATATGCATGACTGCTATATTCTCTGACTTTTGTGAAAAGATTGTTGAGGTATTCATGGATGATTTTTCTGTGTATGGAACTTCTTTTGATGATTGCTTAAGCAACCTTGATCGATTTTTGCAGAGATGTGAAGAAACTAATCTTGTCTTGAATTGGGAGAAGTGCCACTTTATGGTTAATGAAGGCATTGTCTCGGGGCATAAAATTTCTGAAAGAGGCATTGAAGTTGATAAAGCTAAAGTTGATGCTATTGAAAAGATGTTGTGTCCTAAGGACATTAAAGGTATAAGCAGTTTCCTTGGTAATGCCGGGTTTTATAGGAGGTTCATCAAGGACTTCTCAAAAATTTCCAGGCCTCTGACTAATCCCTTACAAAAAGATGTCCCTTTTGTCGTTGATGATGATTGTGTAGAAGCATTTGAAATACTTAAGAAAGCCTTGATTTATGCACCTATTGTTCAGCCTCCTGATTGGAATTTACCCTTTGAAATTATGTGTGATGCTAGTGATTATGCTGTAGGGGTTGTTCTAGGAAAAAGAGTTGATAAGAAATTGAATGTTATCCAATATGCTAGTAAAACTCTAGACAATGTCCAAAGAAATTATGCTACTACTGAAAAAGATTTTTTAGCAGTTGTATTTGCTTGTGATAAGTCCAGACCTTATATTGTTGATTCTAAAGTGACTGTTCACACTGATCATGCTGCTATTAAATATCTTATGGAAAAGAAAGATGCTAAACCTAGAATTATAAGATGTGTTCTCTTGCTACAAGAATTTGATTTACATATTATTGATAGAAAGGGAGCTGAGAACCCCGTTGTAGACAACTTGTCTAGGTTAGAGAAAGTTATTAATGACCCACTACCTATTGATGATAACTTTACTGATGAACAATTAGCTGTCATAAATGCTTCTCGTACTACTCCATGGTATGCTGATTATGCTAATTACATTGTTGCTAAATTTATACCGCCTAGTTTCACATATCAACAAAAGAAAAAGGTTTTCTATGATTTAAGACATTACTTCTGGGATGACCCACACCTTTATAAAGAAGGAGTAGATTGTGTTATTAGATGTTGTACCTAAGCATGAACAGGAACAGATCCTACGCAAGTGTCACTCCGAGGCTTATGGACATTTTATTCATGGTGCTTTTCGTAAAATGCTTGCTAAGTATGATGTTAATCATAGAATTGCATCTCCTTATCATCCACAGTCTAGTTGTCAAGTAGAATTGAGTAATAGAGAGCTTAAATTAATTCTGCAAAAGACTGTTAATAGATCTAGAAAGAATTGGTCCAAGAAACTTGATGCTGCATTATGGGCCTATAGAACTGCATACAAAAATCCTATGGGTATGTCTTCGTATAAAATGGTTTATGGTAAAGCATGTCACTTACCTCTCGAACTAGAGCATAAGGCATATTGGGCCATTAAAGAGCTCAATTATGATTTCAATCTTACTGGTGAGAAGAGACTATTTGACATCAACTCTCTTGATGAGTGGAGAACCCAGGCCTATGAGAATGCCAAACTATTTACAGAAAAGGTTAAAAGATGGCATGACAAAAAGGTACAAAAACGTGAGTTTAATGTAGGTGATTATGTATTGTTATACAACTCTCGTTTAAGATTTTTTGCAGGAAAATTCCTCTCTAAATGGGAAGGTCCTTACGTTATCGAGGAGTTCTATCGTTCTGGTGCCATAAAAATCAACAACTTCGAAGGCACAAATCCGAGGGTGGTGAACGGTCAAAGAATCAAACATTGTATCTCAGGTAATCTTATAAATGTTGAAACTAATGTTATTGAAACCGTAACCCCGGAGGAGTATATAAGGGCCACCTCCCAGAACGTTTCAGCCTCCGAAAAGGAAGAGGTATGTGGTACAGTAAGTAAACCAACTCCAAAACAGTTCTAATAGCAATTTTTCTATGTTTTGGAATATATAAGAAAATAGGAAAATAAGAAGCAGTCCGGGAAGGACACGAGGCATCCACGAGGGTGGAGGGTGCAGCCTACCCCCCTGGGCGTGCCCCCCTGCCTCGTGGGCACCTCGTGTGCCCTCTGGACTCTGTTTTCTTGTGCGATACTTCTTTTGGTTGGAAAAAATTCATTATATAATCTCCCGAAGGTTTTGATCACCGTATCACGCAAATATCTCCTGTCTTTGTTTTGAGCTGTTTTTTTGACAGATCTAGATCGCTATGACGTCTTCAAGTGCCCCCAAGGACAAGTTCTTCGAGAACGTCATCAACCCCTACCTCGCGGAGGTGCTGCAACACCCTCAAACCATTGAGATGCGGAGGGACCAAGGAGGACCGGAAGCGTGGAGACAAGACTCGAATCAATGGAGCAACACGTTTTCAAGTGCCAGGAGATGGTGGAACGTGGACTCGACGCCAACCACATAATGATCACGGAGTTCATCAACAACACCAAGCTAGATGCCAGGAACATCGGGGAGACCATCTTCAAGCTTCACGAGAAAATCGAGCATCTCCAAGCCTAGATCTATGACCTGCAAAACCAAAACTGTGAGTACGAATATAGATTCAAGAGGATGAGTTTGGCTGCAGATTCGAGGATCCCGGAGACTCGATCATCCTTCTATGATGGTGAGCCTATGCCTTGGAAGATGGACAACAAGCCTACATCATCAACAACTCCATCATCACCACCTCCGAGGAAGGAGACATAAATACATGGGTATGGGCACTCCCCTTGGCAACTGCCAAGCTTGGGGGAGTGCCCCGGTATCGTATCACCATCACACCTTTTATCTTTACCGTTTTTCTTAGTTCGATCTTTTGGTTATATCTTGATCTAGTAGAATAAAGTTTTAGTATGATCTACTTTTGAGTTTCGCTTTATGATCCTTCTATGTAATCGAGTCCGTGAGCTATATATATATATATAGTAAAGATTAGTTTTGAGTCAAGGGCTTGGTTATCTTGCTATGATCTTGAGGGAATAAAAATAAAAGAGAAGAGAAAGAATAAAAAGAAATAAAGAGATCATATGGATCTTATGGAGAGTAATGACTTCACATATAAAGAGTATGATGAATAAAAGTTGTTGAGAGTTGACAAACATAGTTTTGGTCATCGTTGCAATTAATAGGAAGTAATAAAGAAAGAGAGGTTTTCACATATAAATACACTATCTTGGACATCTTTTATGATTGTGAGCACTCATTAAAATATGACATGCTAAAGAGTTTATGTTGGACAAGGAAGACAACGTAATGGGTTATGCTTTCTTATATTCGAAATAAATTATATTGTCATGGATCATCCGATATGTTGAGCTTGCCTTTCCCTCTCATGCTAGCCAAATTCTTTGCACCAAGTAGAGATACTACTTGTGCTTCCAAATATCCTTAAACCCAGTTTTGCCATGAGAGTCCACCATATCTACCTATGGATTGAGTAAGATCCTTCAACTAAGTTGTCATTGTTGCAAGCAATAAAAATTGCTCTCTAAATATGTATGATTTATTAGTGTGGAGAAAATAAGTTTTATATGATCTTGTGATGTGGAAGAAATAAAAGCGACGGACTGCATAATAAAGGTCCATATCACAAGTGGCAATATAAAGTGATTTTCTTTTGCATTAAGATTTCGTGCATCCAACCATAAAAACGTATGACAACCTCTGCTTCCCTCCGCGAAGGGCCTATCTTTTATTCTTGTCTTATACTTCATACTAGATGAAAGATCGTGGATGTCGCCTAGAGGGGGGGGGGTCAATAGGCGTTTTAAAATAATTACGGTTTAGGCTTGAACAAATGCGGAATAAACCTAGCGGTTAATTTGTCAAGCACAAAACCTACAACAACTAGGCTCACCTATGTGCACCAACAACTTATGCCAAGCAAGATAAACTACTAGGTGATAGCAAGATATATGACAAGAAACAATATGGCTATCACAAAGTAAAGTGCATAACTAAAGAGCTCGGGTAAGAGATAACCGAGGCACGCGGAGACGACGATGTATCCCGAAGTTCACACCCTTGCAGATGCTAATATCCGTTTGGAGCGGTGTGGAGGCACAATGCTCCCCAAGAAGCCACTAGGGCCACCGTAATCTCCTCATGCCCTCGCACAATGCAAGATGTCATGATTCCACTAAGGGACCCTTGAGGGCGGTCACCGAACCCATACAAATGGCAACCCTTGGGGGCGGTCACCGAACCCGTACACTTTGGCAACCCTTGGGGGCGGTCACCGGTACCCGTCAAATTGCTCGGGGCGATCTCCACAACCTAATTGGAGACCCCGACGCTTGCCCGGAGCTTTACACCACAATGATTGAGCTCCGAACACCACCAAGGTTCGGGTTAACTCCCCAACGACACCACGAAGCTTCACCGCATTGGAATATGGCTCCGAGGTGACCTCAACCGTCTAGGGAGCCCAAGCACCCAAGAGGAACAAGCTCAAGGGTACCAAGCACCCAAGATTAATAAGCTTCTCAACTTGTAACTTCCACGTATCACCGTGGAGAACTCAAACCGATGCACCAAATGCAATGGCAAGGGCACACGGAGTGCCCAAGTCCTTCTCTCCCAAATCCCACCGAAGCAACAAATGCTAGGGAGGAAAATGAGAGGAAGAACGAAGAAGAAAACACGAAGAACTACAAGATCTAGATCCAAGGGGTTTCCCTCAGATAGAGGAGAAAGTGATTGGTGGAAATGTGGATCTAGATCTCCTCTGTCTTTTCCCTCAAAAACAAGCAAGAATCCATGGAGGGATTGAGAGTTAGAAAGCTCGAAGAAGGTCAACAATGGGGGAAGAACACGAGCTCAAAGGATAAGGTTCATTGGAGAAGAAGACCCCCTTTTATAGGAAGGGAAAAATCCAACCGTTATGTGCTCAGCCCACACACGAGCGGTACTACCGCTCGGGCGGAAGAGGCAGGGAAATGGAGAAACAAAACATGAGCCTTGGGGCGGTAGTACTGCATATAAGCGGTACTACTGCTCACCCCAGCGGTACTACCGCTAGAGGAGCAGAACACGGGACCAAAAGAGGCAGGGCAGAGCAGAGTACGACGGCAGTAATGCAGTAGCGGTACCACCGCCCGACCGGAGCGGTACTACCGCTTATAGGCGGTGCTACCGTGCCTTAATGCCGTGCAACTACTGCTAAACCCGACACGAAAAGTGCAGGACCCAAAATCGAGGCGGTAGTAGAGCGGTACTGGAGCGGTACTACCACTTGACGCTATAAGCGGTACTACCGCAAGGAGAAAATCAGAACTGCCATAACTTCTTCATACGAGCTCTGAATTGAGCAAACTTAAGCTTGTTGGATACAAGACGACGAGTAGCATCAAAACAGCATGACCTCCAACATCGAAAACATCATAGAAGATGCGAGTGAACTCCGTTTTCCATGAACTTGAGCTTGTCACCAAGATGACCATAAGCTCCAAAACTCACAAAGAGAAGAACCAAACAAGAACCAATAAAGATGATGCAAGGATGTAATGGTTTGAGCTCTCTACGAACGATACGATCAAGCTACTCATCGAGAGCCCCCCTTGATAGTACTGCAACCGATCCTATAACCCGGTCTCCCAACCACCACTATGAGACCGGTAAAATAGAAAACCTATCAAGGGCAAACCTTTGTCTTGCACATAGTCCACTTGAGCTAGATGATGACGATCTTGACTTCCTCAAGTTGGACCACCTTTCTTGATTGTGTTGTCTCGATGAAGACTAGTTGATTGCTCCCCCATACTCCACTATGGGTGAGCCACTCTTCGGCACATCGTCATAAATCCATTGTTACCATAATGGACGGCAAGCTTCAAGCATTTGATCTCTTCGTGATGCTCCACTTGAACTTGCACATCGCAACCTAACCCCACAAAGAACTCTCATGAAAACCATGGGTTAGCAAACAAAGCGTAATGGACAATGCTTACCATTCCATGGGATCACTTGATCCCTCAGTACATCTTGTATGCTTTGTGTGTTGATCAACTTGATTCATTTTTGACTTAATCTTGATCAACCTTGAATCTTTCCAATTCTCTTCATTTGGATGATGTCTTGAAGGTAGACATGAATGATCACACAATATTCTTCTTCAAGACATGCTTGCAATATGCTCAACACTCACATGACCATTCTTTGGATAATTCCTTGAATAGCACCTTGCTCGACACCAACTCTCCTTGAAACTAACACATGTACTCCAAGAAAAGCCTATGGACAAAACCTTCAAATAACTCAAAGCAACCATTAGTCCATAGAGATTGTCATCAATTACCAAAACCAAACATGGGGGCACCGCATGTTCTTTCACCAGAGTCATGGTGATCTTCACCTTTTCTTTTTACATTTTATCCTTTGGCAAGCACTGTGTGTTGGAAAGATCCTGATATATATAGCTAATTGGATGTGAGTTTTCATGAACTATTATTGTTGAAATTACCCTTGAGGTAAAAGGTTGGGAGGCAAAACTATAAGCCCCTATCTTTCTGTGTGTCCGATTAAAACTTCATACCCATAAATATTGCGTGAGTGTTAGCAATTGTGAAAGACTAAATGATAGTTGAGTATGTGGACTTGCTGAAAAGTTCTTATATTGACTCTTTCCGATGTTATGATAAATTGCAATTGCTTCAGTGACTGAGATTATAGTTTGTTAGTTTTCAATGAAGTTTCTGATTCATACTTGAAATTGTGAATGAATTGTTACTTTAGCATAAGAAATCATATGACAATATATATATATGTGTGTGTGTGTGTGTGTTGCTATTATCAGAATGATCATGATGCCCTCATGTCCGTATTTTATTTTATCGACACCTCTATCTCTAAACAAGTGGACACATTTTTCGATATCGGTTTCCGCTTGAGGACAAGCGAGGTCTAAGCTTGGGGGAATTGATACGTCCATTTTGCATCATGCTTTTATATCGATATTTATAGCATTATGGGCTGTTATTACATATTATGTCATAATACTTATGCCTATTCTCTCTTATTTTACAAGGTTTACACGAAGAGGGAGAATACCGGCAGCTGGAATTCTGGGCTGGAAAAGGAGCAAATATTAGAGACCTATTCTGCACAACTCCAGAAGTCCTGAAACTCCACGGAAGTCAGTTTCAGAATATATAAAAATATTGGGAGAAGGAAGCACCAGAGGGGGGCCACCCGCCATCCACGAGGGTGCGGGGCGCGCCCTACCCCCCTGGGCGCGCCCCCTGCCTCGTGGGCCTCCTGGCAGGCCTCCGGTGCCCATCTTTGGCTATATGAGGTCTTTTGCCCTGGAAAAAATCATAAGCAAGCTCTCGGGATGAAACTCCGCCACCACGAGGCGGAACCAATCTAGGGCTCCGACGGAGCGGTTCTGCTGGGAAAACATCCCTCCGGGAGGGGGAAGTCATCACCATCGATCCTCTCATCGGGAAGGGGTCAATCTCCATCAACATCTTTACCAGCACCGTCTCATCTCAAACCCTAGTTCATCTCTTGTATCCAATCTTTGTCTCAAAACCTCAGATTGGTACCTGTGGGTTGCTAGTAGTGTTGATTACTCCTTGTAGTTGATGCTAGTTGGTTTATTTGGTGGAAGATCATATGTTCAGATCCTTTATGCATATTAATACCCCTCTGATTATGAACATGAATATGATTTGTGACTAGTTACGTTTGTTCCTGAGGACATGGGAGAAGTCTTGCTATAAGTAGTCATGTGAATTTGGTATTCGTTCGATATTTTGATGAGATGTATGTTGTCTCTCCTCTATTGGTGTCATGTGAACGTCGACTACATGACACTTCACCATTATTTAGGCCTAGGGGAAGGCATTGGGAAGTAATAAGTAGATGATGGGTTGCTAGAGTGACAGAAGCTTAAATCGTAGTTTATGCATTGCTTCGTAAGTGGCTGATTTGGATCCATATTTTTCATGCTACGGTTAAGTTTACCTTAATACTTCTTATGTAGTTGCGGATGCTTGCAAGAGGGGTTAATCATAAGTGGGATGCTTGTCCAAGGAAGGGCAGTACCCAAGCACCGGTCCACCCACATATCAAATTATCAAAGTAACGAACGCGAATCATATGAGCGTGATGAAAACTAGTTTGACGATAATTCTCATATGTCCTCGGGAGCATTTTCCTTTATATAAGTGTTTGTCCAGGCTTGTCCTTTGCTACAAAAAGGATTGGGCCATATTGCTGCACCTTATTTACTTTTATTACTTGTTACCCGTTACAAATCACCTTATCACAAAACTATCTGTTACCGATAATTTCAGTGCTTGCAGAGAATATCTTATTGAAAACTGCTTATCATTTCCTTCTGCTCCACGTTGGGTTCGACACTCTTACTTATCGAAAGGACTACGATAGATCCCCTATACTTGTGGGTCATCATGAAGGTCCGGGTAGACACCCTAGAGCACACTATGCATCCAGACCGCAGTGCTCAAAGACCAGGCTCCCAATCGAAGACACGGACAAGAGAATCATGATCAAATAGATGACATTGACATACAATAGCCAGGAAACCGGTATGGTAGGACAAAGGAAAAGGTGCCATATCGGGTAAATTATCACGTGCCCGACATCTAGCTTATAAAGACTATGTGTAGTCGACCAACTATCCTAGGAAATTCGACTACGCGGATGGAGGAAGGCCCGAGCTTCCCCAACCCTTCCCCCATTTGATCCGATTTGTGGGAGTCAGACATCCGGGTTCGACGAGACAATGTCAGCGACCATTGTTGGATGGATGAAAGTGATATTTGACAGAGGCCCGCCATACCTTCTATGCTAGCTGCCATCGACATGGAGAGGTTACCGCGAGTTAGGCATGGCACACGGTTGACCACCACTGGCCTTTAAAAGATGGAAATGCTGCATCTTAGGCCCATTTTTGCATTAGTGGTGATATAATGGAGTTTTGGAGGCTTCCTCCAATTCGGCCAACTTTTCTTCTTTTCGATGAACCTCTACTTCTTTAGTCGTCTTCCTGCGAAGCACCGCGACAAACGGCGGGTTCTGCAACATTGTGGCAATCGTCTCTTGTGTGCCCTCCAGTTCGGCCTCCTCATTGTGTCGGTCCTCTTCATCATGTCCGGACTGATCAGGACTTATCCCTTCTTTTTATTTTCCCTCTTCTTCACAATTCACGTCACCAACATCCTCCTCTCCATGACATTTCCACCATGTACAATTCTTCGTGAAACCATACTTAGCAGATGAGCCCACACTTTGCCATAACTGGCCTTATATAGATACATGTCTTCGCATTTACGACACGGACAAGATAAATCTTTGCGGCACCTTTGATTCATGTGTAAACACAAATAACCTTTAATCTTCGATCCATTATATCCCTCGATCCCTAACTTGCATTATGTAAGGAAGACATTTAAAACCAACGTACATTGAAGCATATGATTCATATAATTTTTTTGCATGACCTTTGCTAATAAACGAGTAAACGACACAATTGAGTTTGCCAGAAATTTGACAAAATCATGAAGAATCAAAATTTTGTCAAAATATTGGCCACTCATGCATATATACCTAAAAAAATGCATTGTACCACACTCTATGTATAGTACATTGTTTCTTAAATCGATGATAAATATTTCCGCAAGAATTTCCATACATTTAGTTACATTCAAGAGTGATGGAACTCACCAAAAAAGAGACGGTCCGAGCTTGACGTGTATAGCTCGACAAAGAGATAGGTCGAGGCCAACCCTATGCATAAATATAGTGCGACATAGTTACTAATGAAGAGGGAGGTCCCTCAAGAGGACTTGGGGGAGGGGTAGGTAATCATGCACTAATGTGGAGGAAGAGAGAGAGGTCTACTTAATTTATTGTATGGAGAGGGTACGAAAGATACTAAGTAATCTTACATCTCTATGCGTGTGGAGTGACAGAGAGAGAGAGAGAGAGAGAGAGAGAGAATAGATAGCTATCTACAAAGAAGTGGGAGAGGAAGAAGAAGTGAGAGAGGAGAAAAAGTGAGGGATGGGGGAGGGGGAGAAGAAAGTGGGAGAGACCACTCTCTAAGTGGGGCACAATGGTTGTCCCTATCATACATATTAGAGGCGTGCCGAGGAAAAGAATGTTGACGCGTGCCCACAATATGCATGCTTCTAACGCTCGGGCCCGACACTTGTGTCACGAAATAAACTCTAGTGACGCTTGCCGAGGGGCTGAACGCTCCTAGTACTTAAGATACCTACAACGTTCTGAACTTCTGCACGCGAGTAGTACTTTCAGCGAAGGAATCTTCTAGGCACTGTACACTTGTGACGCACAAAGTGCCGCACGCTACAAGCGGTCACGGATTTGTAGCGTTCGTCATATATGTTGGGGAACGTAGTAATTTCAAAAAAATTCCTACGCACACGCAAGATCAAGGTGATGCATAGCAACGAGAGGGGAGAGTGTTGTCCATGTACCCTCGTAAACCGTAAGTGGAAGCGTTATGAGAACGCGGTTGATGTAGTCGTACGTCTTCACGATCCGACCGATCCAAGTACCGAACGTACGGCACCTCCGAATTCAGCACACGTTCAGCTCGATGACGTCCCATGAACTGCGATCCAGCAGAGCTTCACGGGAGAGTTCGGTCAGCACGACGGCGTGATGACGGTGATGATGTTGCTACCGACGCAGGGATTCTCCTAAGCACCGCTACAATATGATCGAGGTGGATTATGGTGGAGAGGGGCGCCGCACACGGCTAAGGGATCAATGATCAACTTGTGTGTTCTAGGGTGCCCCCCGCCCTCGTATATAAAGGAGCAAGGGGGAGGCCGGCCGGCCCTCCTAGGGCGCGCCAGGAGGAGGAGTCCTCCTCGTAGTAGGAGTAGGACTCCCCTTTCCTACTCCTACTAAGAGGAGGAAAGGAAGGGGGAAGGGGAGAAGGAAGGAGAGGGATGAAAGGAGGAAAGGGGGGCCGGCCCCCTAGTCCAATTCGGTTTGGGCTAGGGGAGCCGCGCGCCCTGCCTCCTCTCTTCCACCACTTGGCCCATGAGGCCCAATACTTCTTCCCCATATTTTCGTAACTCCCCGGTACTCCGAAAAATACCCGAATCACTCGGAACCTTTCCGATGTCCGAATATAGTCGTCCAATATATCGATCTTTACATCTCAACCATTTCGGGAATCCTCGTCATGTGCCCGATCTCATCCGGGACTCCGAACTACATTCGGTACATCAAATCACATAAACTCGTAATACTGATCGTCAGCGAACGTTAAGCGTGCGGACCCTATGGGTTCGAGAACTATGTAGACATGACCGAGACACGTCTCCGGTCAATAACCAATAGCGGAACCTGGATGTTCATATTGGCTCCTACATATTCTACGAAGATCTTTATCGGTCAAACCGCATAACAACATACGTTGTTCCCTTTGTCATCGTATGTTACTTCCCGAGATTCGATCGTCGGTATCTCAATACCTAGTTCAATTTCGTTACCGGCTAGTCTCTTTACTCGTTCCGTAATGCATCATCCTGCAACTAACTCATTAGTCACATTGCTTGCAAGGCTTATAGTGATGTGCATTACCGAGAGGGCCCAGAGATACCTCTCCGACAATCGGAGTGACAAATCCTAATCTCGATCTATGCCAACTCAACAAGTACCATCGGAGACACCTGTAGAGCACCTTTATAATCACCCAGTTACGTTGTGATGTTTGGTAGCACACAAAGTGTTCCTCCGGTATTCGGGAGTTGCATAATCTCATAGTCAGAGGAACATGCATAAGTCATGAAGAAAGCAGTAGCAACAAACTAAACGATCATCGTGCTAAGCTAACGGATTGGGTCAAGTGAATCATATCATTCTCTAATGATGTGATCCCGTTAATCAAATGACAACTCATGTCTATGGCTAAGAAAATTAACCATCTTTGATTCAACGAGCTAGTCAAGTAGAGGCATACTAGTGACACTCTGTTTGTCTATGTATTCACACATGTACTAAGTTTCCGTTTAATACAATTCTAGCATGAATAATAAACATTTATCATGATATAAGGAAATAAATAATAACTTTATTATTGCCTCTAGGGCATATTTCCTTCAATATATGCACACGCAACTAGTACTTAGCCATAATAGCCACAACATTTGGTTTTGTGCACACGCTGCTACTAGGAAAATCCTACCAGGTGCTTCTGCACTAGTGATTGTTTTTCCCATCGGTTGTAGCTAGTACTGTTCCTATCTCAAAATGTTGTTGTTTTGTTGAGGATTTGTTCGAATGTGTGACCTTGATTGTGAACACCTTGGCTCATTTTGCAAGAGGATGGACTTATTGCTTGATAAGCAATGCAAAAATTTGTTGTCTAAGTTGGAGAGTGGAGATATTTTTTAGGAAAGGGGAAAAAATCAAGAAACATCATTGGCTAGACCAAGAGATAGAAGATGGGGCTCTCATTATAAGACTTTAGCTCGTGTTGAATCAATGTGGGATGCAGTCATATAAGTGCTAGCTATTGTGCATGAGGATGAGCGTAATCCGTCGAGGGAAGGAGGTTTGGTGCAGTTAATGGAGTATTTTAGCTTTGTGTTCATCAAGAGGTTGATGCTACAAATCCTTCGAATTACAGATGAGTTGTCACTTCTCTGACAAAGGAAGAATCACAATATTGTTCAAGCCATGTATTTTTTTATGGATGCGACATCATACTTGGCCAACTTGATAAACAATGGTTGGGAACTACTATTTGAAGATGTCACAACCTTTGATAATGCTAATGATATTAAACTACTGAATATGGATGAAGTTGTACCAACATGGGTCCTATCACAAAGGAAGGGGCGGGGGGGGGGGGGGGGGGGGGGGGTGGGGGGGGAGGGGGGGTTAGCTTTACTCAAGACCATTTTTTCATGTAGATAGATACCTTCTATGCGGTTGTAGATGATATCACCATCGAGCTAGATCATCGCTTTAATGACATGACTTCAGAACAACTTTCTGGATTTCCTTGTCTTGACCCAAGAGACTCATTTTCCAAGTTTGATTCGGACATAATTGCTAAGCTTACAGACATCTATGATGCAAATTTCTCCAATGATGACCGTAAGTGTGTAAAAATTGAGCTCCAATGACATGAGAAGACATGATGACTTTAGAGTTTGTTATGATCTTGCAAGCCTAGCCAAAAAAAAGTTTGAACTTGAAAGAAATATTGTGTTCCCACTAGTTTCTCGCCTTATTGAGTTAGGGTTGTTTCTACCGGCGGCCACATCATCAGTTGAAAGGGCCTTCTCAACCAAGAAGATTATCAAGGCCGAGTGTGCATCAAGATGTCCAGTTGTTGGCTTGATAACTTGATGGTGTGCTACGTTGAGAGAGAGATACTTAAAGGAATTGAACTTACTGAAATTAAAAAAGAATTACAAAACAAGTAGAAGAATGTCGTTGCGACGTTGTACTTATTTTTTTAACACGGTACAGACGCAGACGCTCATACATAAAAACATACAGTCACCTATATGAATGCACACGTGCACACACTACCCCTATGAGCACCTCTAAAAGACTGAACTGGTACATCATCTTGAGATTGACAAAACCGCAGCGAACACCTTTGTAGTCGACAAGGACATCTTCTCCCACGGAATGCGCATCGCCAAAAGGTCTGGAATAAATCAAAAAAAAATGCGAGCATCAATTTCAAGCCTAGGACTTGACCCATGGTGGGCTAAGGATACCACAGTGCTCCTAACTATACAACCAGACGTTGGTTCGTGTTCTACTTAATGAAAGTAAAGCTTCATTATGGGTAATGTATTATTTCTAACTATCCTCACCTGCATAATGTAGTTTCTACCATTCTATCCTACTAGTTACCAATTCAGATGCATTTAGTATTCTAGTAAAGTCTTGCAGAGTTGAATCACACATGGTTTTCTCGTTCATAAACTCCACCAAACCTGAATATTATTTCCGCCTCTGTCACTGTTGTTGACATAATAAAATAAACCTAAGTAGTTAGCTAAGCGCAGAGGTATCGAGAAGGATCACACGCCAACTTCAAAATTTCAAATCGTAGACGGTCCTGTCATGAGATCAGAGTAATATATAGCCGATGCTACTTCATCGGACTTAAACTAATGGGACGTGCACTAGACCCAAAAGCATTCAAACTTTCTGAGAGTTCAGTACAACTACCTAATTGTTTAATTAGTGCAGGGTGTAGCCGTAGTGTGGTGTTTACTGTAGGACACAGATAAGATGAGCAGTGACTAATGACAAACGGCTACAGAAGCTACGCGTAAAGACGTGTCTCGTGAAGCGCGCTTGTTAGCGTGAGGTCATGGAGGGGATCGGGAGCAATAACATGCTTGAGATTTTCAAATTGGAGGAGTTGTACGTGGTAGCAGTAGCAGGCAGTTTTCACAATTAACTCAGGGCAAATGTACGGCAGCTGATTGAACAAACCGAACGTGGTAAGAGCATCTAGAGCCGGACTTGACAAATCGAACCCCTCAAATGCCGGCATACCCGACCAGGCGCGTCCGCGGATAGTGACCGGTTACGCCTTAAATTTGTTCCTCTACATTTCGAGCCTCTTATATTTCATCTTCTAGATCCATACAAAGCATACAAAAGAAACCTACTTATTACGACACGATAGCTACAATTCGTCGTCAGAAATGTTTACGACGTCGGTGCCGGGCGCTGGGTGGACGGGCACGGAGGAGGGCTCCGGCTCGTCCTCATCCTCCTCATCGTCGTCGTCATCATCCATGTACGCGAGCATGCCATCGACTTCCACGGCGTGCTCCGCCTCCCTCCACTACTAGGAAAAAGCCTAGCAGCAGCGCGGGTTTTGGGTGATACGGCGCCACAGCTAACTTGTAGCAGTAGCGCGTGTTGACACACGCTACTGCTATACATGGTTAGCTGTAGTGTGCGTTGCAAACAACGCTACTGCTAATTAGCTGTAGCGGGTCTTATACCCCGCGCTACTGCTATTACTTTCAAAAACAAAAAAAATCTCGATCCCGTGCGTGCTGTCAATGGCAGCAATGGTAAGATCTAGCGATGATTGGCGTCGCCGGAGGCATGAACGGACAGCGGAAGACCAGATCTAGCAGTGGCTGTTGGAGAGGGCCCGTTTCTATGGCAGAGCCAGGCCGCGGCGTGGGGCTCCTCTTCCCAACCATGCCAGATAGCTCCGTGTCATCCATGGCGACGACCTGCACGGGCATGGACATGGGAGGGTGAGTCAAACCAGAGGGAGAGAGAGAAAAGGAAAACCGAGGGAGAGAGGAAGGTGATGTAGGGAGCAGCGGAGCTAGTCACCGGTGGCGAGGTTCTCCGGTGTGGTGGCGCGGGGCGGCGGCCTCCTAGACGTCGGTGGAAGACCGGCGAGCTCCTAGACGCCGGTGGCGCGAGGCGGCGGCCTCTTTCGGCGCCATGGAGGAGGATGGGTGCATGGGCAAGAGGTCCATGTGAGAGCGTATGGAAAGTGAGAGGAGGGAGTGGTGGAAGAGAGGAGGGATTTGGGGGAGGAGATGGGGATTCGGCCGAGCATATGGCGACTTCACCTACCTAGTAGTAGCGAGGGGTATAAAACCGCGCTACTACTATCAACTTAGTAGTAGCGCGGGTTTATACCCCTCGCTACTACTATGGCATGTGTCGGGGGGCACGATAGAGACCGCTTAGTAGTAGCGAGGGTTAAAAACCCGCGCTACTACTATCAACTTAGTAGTAGCGAGGGTTAAAACCCCGCGCTACTGCTAATTAGCAGTAGCGCTTTTTTTTGTGCCGCGCTGCTGCTAAGATTCTGTGTATAAGGTTTTCCTTAGTAGTGCTCTCATGCCGACAACGATGTCTGGCCTCCACTTCCGACTTCGAGCAGAGGGAATTTAGGATGGCCTACTGCTCCACCTGCAGATCCGTGTCCCTGGCGTCCCCCATATCCTCCTTCGGATCCACCGCATCAAGAGGTAGCCCCGCGGCGATCCGGGCTTCACGCCTTGCCCGGATCTACTCAAGGAGCTGCAGCTGACGCTCCGACGTTAGGTATGGGTAGCTCATTACCCGGCGACTTGGGGGCATGGCTACTAGTGATGGCGGGTGGCGAGTGGAAAGTGACGACGACGGCGGACTGGGAGGGGGGAATGTGGACATGTAGGGTTTCAGTGTCGGCGGTCGGCTTAAATAGTCGAGCTAGGCTTATTTACACGGCCCACCGGAAGGGCGCCACGCGGCGCCATTGATCCGGCAGAGGAGATGAGCTTCGGACCGTCGGCTTTCGGACTGTTTACCTGTTGGACCTCAGCGTCAGTTCGACGTGAAGGACGCGCCCGGCCGCCCCTATATCCATCTCATATTTGAGCTGGATATGAGAGGCGTCGGTTGGCCAGAGCGGTTGAGGCTGTTTAAGGAGTTTGGGTTGTATTTTTGTGACCGGGACGTTCATCTAGGTGTTTGTGGTGGGTTTGGGACGCTCGGTTGTAGATGATGTAATTTGTAGTAGGAGTATATGTGGTATTTCGAAAACTATACGTTATCAAATCGGAGTTTTGAATCAGGAGTATAAACATCACCTGATTGAGTAGTGTATTTAGTTGTGTCTCTTCCAGTGGCTTGAATCGCGTGCGTAACATGACATCAAAAAACATCTCATCGATGGAACCATTGTTGGGCTCGATGCACGGCAGCATCCAACTCTGAGAACATTTGTCCGTCTGTTCCCCTGTTTGAAAAAACTACTGTACGTAACCTGTACTCAACAGGTCCCGGATGCAGGGTTTAGGTGGCGTTAATTAATTAATTTACCCCTTTGCACGCGACGCCAGATGCATGGGCCGTGATTTACGAAGAAACAGGGTCCAATACGACGAAACCAGGTGTAACATACGACGAAACCACGCAGCACGCAAAGGCAAAAATTCGAACCATATGCCGCAAATCATTCAGCGGCGCGATCGTGGCGCCGTTGAGAAATCGGGAGCGGAAGGCTCCTTCGTTTTGTTTGTTTGTACCATGATGATCCAGGGTGTTGGCAATAGATAGATTTTAGTAGTAGTAGACGGTACTACGATCCAGGGACACTGTGATTTCATTTAAAAATTTGCATGTGACCCGGAGGGGGTACTATACCGGTAGCTTTTTGAAATTTGAAAGGAGATGCGATCTAGGAATTTCCAGGTAGACAGGTAGGCAGGTGTGGTGTGGTTGGGCGACGAATTGGAATCCCGTGGATAGGACCGTTGGATGCGTGTAGTACGAGAGAGACAAGCGGCATCCGCAGCAGCAGATAGGGTCTGTTGTTTAATGATGCCGATGGGATCGGGAAGGAACGGGCGGAGGGAATATGCCCATCGGCCTCAGGGTTCTTTCGTCCTACTACTCCTCCACTAGTGCTCGCCCGCCAACTTGCTGCGTATCAGTGGCATGCATGCATACGGCGGAATACGAACGTACCAGTAGGAGTAGGTCTGTCTTGCATTGCAGGCAGAGGCCGGCGGGTATCCAGGCCAAGGCCATTGGGCACGGGTGAGGCAAATGGGATGTACATGTATCTTCGAGAAACGTGCGTGTGTATACATGTCAGTGTGCAGCCATGGCCGGTCAAGTCGGATATGATCACAGGTCGGCAGGTCGCGTTGCGTTGTGAGAGGGTTGGACCGAGGCGCGTCCTGCCTGCTGGCCGAGTTCACCGGCTGGCTGGCCGGAGCGGCCGCTTGGCTGATTCTGCTTCTCCCGCTGCGTTTGCATGCATGCATGCACCGCCGGGCTCGCCGGAGAATAAAGACGCTCCTACGTACGTTCGCGCGCGCGGACCAATGACCGCATGGATACTACGGAGCTAGCGAGCTAGGCAGGGAGGGGACGTCAGCGCGTCACGTACGTACGTACGGGCGAGACTCGCCCGATCGACGCGACGTGTGCATGCATGGCATGACCGGCACCGTCGTCGCATGCGGCGCCAGCGGGTGGCAGACGGGGACAGGGCCGCGTCGCTTCGGCGTCGACGTAGGCACCCACAGCGGCGGATATGGCCGGCGCCCGGCGCGCCGCTGCGCTTTTGCCCGGCGGTTCTTGTTTTCGCGTGTCTTCTTCCCGCGGTCCGGGTTTCCATGCGAGCGTGTTTTGTATGCGACGCCACTGTTCCTCCTCCTTGGCCAGTAGCGACCCCCTCGGTTCGGGCGCGGCTGCTGGGTCGTGCTGGGGGTGGCTCGAGACCTGAGCCGGCCCGGACATGTCTACGTTTCACATAGCTTTATGTGCATGTGCGACCATGATCGATCCATATTAGTACATCAGTGGATGAATGCATGCATGAATGGATACATGCAATGCATTATGCATGCAGTGATTGCATCTCCAATAAGGCACCGAGGCATTCGGTCTCACGATCATCTGATCACTGTCTCGGTAAAAGCTCATGCAAACTTGGCAGAAAGATGGATCACCGCTGCGTCGCGGTACGGTCATGGGAACGAATGTGGGAAACGACGCAAAGTCCAAACGCTAGACGAAGAGGCGAGAGCGGTCATGAGCCCTACGCCATCGATCGACGGACCCGAGACGCCAGGAGGAGCCATGAGTGGTGGGATCAAACTCTGCACGTACTACAGAGCCGGGACCCGCGCCCCCCTGCCCAGGAATCGAGTGCTCGTCTCGTATCACACGTCAAATCAGAACCTAATCATTGCTGAAAGAAACGCAGCATGTCGAACGGAGAGCGGCGGAGACGAAAGGGAAAGGAGAAGGGAGTGGGAGTGTTGCATCGAGCCGGCCCCAAACCCTGTGCCATGTGCAACAAACGCTAAAACCCTGTGTGCTACACACGCAGACGCCGAGCCTACGCAGCCACTTGCTACCGTGCCGTTTCCCCGCTGGGTGCTCACATGCGTCGGGCATTGGACTTCGTTGCAGGAGCCAAGGAGATCGATCAATCGTTATGTTAATTTTGATGCTTGCGGTGAGCATGAGCTCACATAGTTGACCTGACAGCTAACATGGGTTTCTTCTATCAGCCTCAGCCTTTGGGTAGGTCGAAGGGCCATCTTGAGTTTTTGACCGATTATTCCACATGGTGATGTACCACTACCACTACTCTCTTGGTTTCCTTTCTGGTTACTATGAGAATCTATTTTGGTTTTAATCTGCAGCAGTGAACTACTCCATGAAGTGCTCGCTCGAGCACGTATCATGGTTTGAACTGCCATTTAAGTGCTTGGTCGAGCACACATCATCATGACCCGTCTTCCACTCGGCTCAGGTCACATGAAACATGATCGAGCATCTCAGCAGTTCAAGGTACTACTCATAGTACGTTGAAACTACTCTATACGCATAGAAATCTTTCAAAGTTTGAAGATCTGAAGTTTTGAACTACTATATACGCATGCACAAAAATAAATACTAAAATTGTACATGGAATTCAACGTAGGAAAAAATGCATCAAAGAGACGTCCCCATTTCCCAGTTCCCCGTGCTTCAAAGAGACCGAGGAAAGGGAACGAGAGTTTACAGGTGGGAGTTTAGTAGGGGATTAGACGTGGGAAGTTGAAGTTTAGTTCGAATCCCATGTTTGGTGTGTGGCGGGAATTAGGAAAGGGAATTTGAGAGAAAATAACTTCCCATGTGAATTAACAGGGGGGGGGGGGCTGGGAAGAGATACGTGGGAATTGACCTCCTTAATTCCCCTTCCACATCCCCCCTCAATTTCCTTGCCCTCCAACCAAACAATGAATTATATGTCACGTACCTCTTAAATTCCCATTCTCTATCTCTAATATCCCCCAGCCAAGCAGGCTGTTACAACCTGTTTGGCAAACTAACGGAAGGGGAATGGGAGTTTAACTCTAATTCCCTTTCCCCATCCCAATTACCAGCCCTCTCTCAGGTAATAGATATGTGGGACTTTTACATGTGAATTCCCCTTCCACTTCCTTGTTGAATTCCCATTCCACCTAAACAAACAAAGGAGTACAACTCGCTAAGCCTCAAACTCTCATTCCCTCTCTCCAATTCCACCCAACCAAACACGCTGCGAGGGTATTTGGCACCTCTTCCATCCTAAATATCTAGTCACTGGGTGAAAACCGAGATCTGTCTTGTCAGATCGACGATGGTGGCGTCCTCGACGTGTTGCTTCTATGTAAGCATCATTCCGAGATTTAACCTTTTCGTAGAAGCACTTTGGTTTGTAGTGACATGGTTGGGCCAAAGCTATCGGCGACGGGTCTACATGCGTTCATGTGTGGCCTGCCGGCGGTGGTGGGTAGTTGGAGCACTCCTGAGATGCGAGCAACGTGAAATGCGTCATGTGGCCATCCTCTCGGGAAAGGAAGCGACACATGTCCTGAAGTAAATATGCCCTAGAGGCAATAATAAAGTTGTTATTTATATTTCCTTATATTATGATAAATGTTTATTATTCATGCTAGAACTGTATTAACCGGAAACTTACTACATGTGTGAATACATAGACAAACAGAGTGTCACTAGTTTGCCTCTACTTGACTAACTCGTTGAATCAATGATGGTTACGTTTCCTAACCATAGACATGAGTTGTCATTTGATTAACGGGATCATTGAATGATGTGATTGACTTGACCCATCTGTTAGCTTAGCACAATGATCATTTAGTTTGTTGCTATTGCTTTCTCCATAACTATACATGTTCATGTAACTATGAGATCATGCAACTCCCGAATACCGGAGAAACACTTTGTGTGCTACCAAACATCACAACGTAACTGGGTGATTATAATGATGCTCTACAGGTGTCTCCAATGGTGTTTGTTGAGTTGGCATGGATCAAGATTAGGATTTGTCACTCCGATTGTCGGAGAGGTATCTCTGGGCCCTCTCGGTAATGTACATCACAATAAGCCTTGCAAGCAATGTAGCTAATAAATTAGTTACGGGATTTAGCATTACAGTACGAGTAAAGAGACTTTCCGATAATGAGATTGAACTAGGTATTGAGATACTGACGATCGAATCTCGGGCAAGTAACATACCGATGACAAAAGGAACAACGTATATCGTTATGCGGTTTGACCGATAAAGATCTTCGTAGAATATGTAGGAGCCAACATGAGCATCCAGGTTTCGATATTGGTTATTGACCGGAGACATGTCTCGGTCATGTCTACATAGTTCTCGAACCCGTAGGGTCAGCACGCTTAACGTTCGGTGACGATCGACATTATGAGTTTATGTGTTTTGATGTACCGAAGATAGTTCGGAGCCCCAGATATGATCACGGACATGACGAGGAGTCTCGAAATGGTCGAGACATAAAGATCGATATATTGGATGGCTATATTCGGACACCAGAAGTGTTCCGGGTGATTTCGGAGAAAACTAGAGTGTCAAAGGGGTTACCGGAACCCCTCGGGGAAGTATTGGGCCTTAATGGGCCTTAGGGGAGAGAGAGGGCAGCAGCCCAGGAGGTGGCGCCCCCCCCCAAGGGGAGTCTGAATAGGACTAGGGGAAGGGGGCGCGGCCCCTCTTTCCCTCTCCCTCTCCCTCACTTTCCTTCCCCCTTCCTCCTTCCTAGTAGGACTAGGAAAGGATGAATCCTACTCCTACTAGGAGGAGGATTCCTCCTCTCCTTGGGCGCCACAAGAGTCGGCCGGCCTCCCCCCTTGCTCCTTTATATACGGGGGCAGGGGGCACCCTAGGACACACAAGTTGATTGTTCCAAACCGTGTGGGATGCCCCCCTCCACCATAATCCACCTCGATCATATCGTAGCGGTGCTTAGGCGAAGCCCTGTTCCGGTAGCAACATCATCACCGTCATCACGCTGTCGTGCTGACGAAGCTCTCCATCGAAGCTCTACTGGATCGTGAGTTCGCGGGACGTCACCGAGCCGAACGTGTGCAGATCACGGAGGTGCCGTACCTTCGGTGTTGGGATCGGTCGATCATGAAGACGTATGACTACATCAACCGCGTTGTCATAATGCTTCCGCTTATGGTCTACGAGGGTACATAGATGATACTCTTCCCTCTCTTTGCTATGCATCACCATGATCTTGCGTGTGCGTAGTAATTTTTTTGAAATTACTGCGTTCCCCAACAGTGGCATCCGAGCCAAGTTTATGCGTAGATGTTATATGCACGAGCAGAACACAAAGGAGTTGTGGGCGCGGGTATATACATATTGCTTGCCTTCACTTGTTGATTCTTGATTCAGCGGCATTGTTGGATGAAGCGGCCCAAACCGACATTACGCGTACGCTTACGCGAGACTGGTTCTACCGACGTGCTTCGCACACAGGTGGCTAGTGTGTGTCTGTTTCTCTAGCTTTTAGTTGAATCGGATTCAATGATCGGGGTTCTTTCTGAAGATCAAAAAGCAATCACTATACCGCGTTGTGGTTTTTGATGCATACGTAAGAACGGTTCTTGCTCAGCCCGTAGCAGCCACGTAAAACTTGCAACAACAAAGTAGAGGACGTCTAACTTGTCTTTGCAGGGCATGTTGTGATGTGATATGGTCAAGACATGATGCTAAATTTTATTGTATGAGATGATCATGTTTGTAACACAGTTATCGGCAACTGCCAACTGGCAGGAGCCATATGGTTGTTGTTTTATTGTATGAAATGCAATCGCCATGTAATTGCTTTACTTTATCACTAAGCAGTAGCGATAGTCATAGAAGCAATAGTTAGTGAGACGACAACGATGCTTCGATGGAGATCAAGGTGTCAAACCGGTGACGATGGTGATCATGACGGTGCTTTGGAGATGGAGATCAAAGGCACAAGATGATGATGGCCATATCATATCACTTATATTGGATTACATGTGATGTTTATCCTTTATGCATCTTATTTTGCTTAGTTCGACGGCAGCATTATAAGATGATCTCTCACTAAATTTCAAGATAAAAGTGTTCTCTCTGAGTATGCACCGTTGCTACAGTTCGTCGTGCCGAGACACCACGTGATGATCGGGTGTGATAAGCTCTACGTTCACATACAACGGGTGTAAGCCAGTTTTGCATACACGGAATACTCGGGTTAAACTTGACGAGCCTAGCATATGCAGATATGGCCTCAGAACACTGGAGACTGAAAGGTCGAGCGTGAATCATATAGTAGATATGATCAACATAGTGATGTTCACCGTTGAAAACTACTCCATCTCACGTGATGATCGGACATGGTTTAGTTGATATGGATCATGTGATCACTTAGATGATTAGAGAGATGTCTATCTAAGTGAGAGTTATTAAGTAATTTGATTAATTGAACTTTAATTTATCATGAACTTAGTACCTGATAGTATTTTGCAAGGCTATGTTGTTATAGATAGATGGCCCGTGCTATTGTTCCGTTGAATTTTAATGAGTTCCTAGAGAAAGCTAAGTTGAAAGATGATAGTAGCAACTACACGGACTAGGTCCGTAACTTGAGGATTATCCTTATTGCTGCACAGAATAATTACATCCTGAAAGCACCGCTAGGTGACAAACCCGCTGCAGGAGCAACGCCGGCTGTTATGAACACCTGGGAGAGCAAAGCTGATGACTACTCGATAGTTCAGTGTGCCATGATTTGCGTCTTAGAACCGGGACTTCAACGACGTTTTGAACGTCATGGAGCATATGAGATGTTCCAGGAGTTGAAGTTAATATTTCAAGCAAATGGCCGGATTGAGAGATATGAAGTCTCCAATAAGTTCTACAGCTGCAAGATGGAGGAGAATAGTTCTGTCAGTGAACATATACTCAGAATGTCTGGATACCACAACCACTTGACTCAACTGGGAGTTAATCTTCCTGATGATAGTGTCATTGACAGAGTTCTTCAATCACTGCCACCAAGCTACAAGAGCTTTGTGATGAATTATAATATTCAAGGGATGGATAAGACGATTCCTGAGCTCTTCGCAATGCTAAAGGTTGCGGAGGTAGAAATCAAGAAGGAGCATCAAGTTTGATGGTCAACAAGACCACCAGTTTCAAGAAAAAAGGATAAAGGGAAGAAGGGGAACTTCAGAAAGAACAACAAGCCAGTTGTTGCTCAAGTGAAGAAACCCAAGTCTGGACCTAAGCCTGAGACTGAGTGCTTCTACTACAAAGGAACTAGTCACGGGAAGCGGAACTACCCCAAGTATTTGGCGGAGAAGAAGGAGGGCAAAGTGAAAGGTATATTTGATATACATGTTATTGATGTGTACCTTACTAATGCTCGCAGTAGTGACTAGGTATTTGATACTGGTTCAGTTGCTAACATTTGCAACTCGAAACAGGGGCTACGGATTAAGCGAAGATTGGCTAAGGACAAGGTGACGATGCGCGTGGGAAATGGTTCCAAAGTCGATGTGATCGCCGTCGGCACGCTACCTCTACATCTACCTTTGGGATTAGTTTTAGACCTGAATAATTGTTATTTGGTGCCATCGTTGAGCATGAACATTATATATGGTTCTTGTTTAATGTGGGACGGTTATTCATTTAAATCAGAGAATAATGGTTGTTCTATTTATATGAGTAATATCTTTTATGGTCATGCACCCTTGATAAGTGGTCTGTTTTTACTAAATCTTGATAGTAGTGATACACATGTTCATAGTATTGAAGCCAAAAGATGCAGAGTTCATAATGATAGTGCAACTTATTTGTGGCACTGCCGTTTAGGTCATATTGGTGTAAAGCGCATGAAGAAACTCCATTCTGATGGACTTCTGGAATCACTTGATTATGAATCACTTGGTACTTGCGAACCATGCCTCATGGGCAAGATGACTAAAACTCCGTTCTCCGGAACAATGGAGCGAGCAACAGAGTTATTGGAAATCATACATACTGATGTATGTAATCCAATGAACATTGAAGCTCGTGGCGGATATCGTTATTTTCTCACCTTCATAGATGATTTGAGCATATGTGGGTATATGTAATTGATGAAACATAAGTCTCAAACGTTTCAAAAGTTCAAAGAATTTTAGAGTGAAGTGGAAAATCATCGTAACAAGAAATTCAAGTTTCTACGATCTGATCGTGGAGGTGAGTATTTGAGTTATGAGTTTGGACTTCATTTGAAATAATGCGGAATAGTTTCGCAACTCACGCCACCTGGAACACCACAGCGTAATGGTGTGTCCGAATGTCGTAATCGTACTTTACTAGATATGGTGCGATCTATGATGTCTCTCACTGATTTATCGCTATCGTTTTGAGGTTATGCTTTAGAGACGACTGCATTCACGTTAAATAGGGCACCATCTAAATCCGTCGAGATGACACCTTATGAACTGTGGTTTGGAAAGAAACCCAAGAGTTCGTTTCTTAAAGTTTGGGGCTGCGATGCTTATGTGAAAAAGCTTCAACCTGATAAGCTCAAACCCAAATCGGAGAAATGTGTCTTCATAGGATACCCAAAGGAGACTGTTGGGTACACCTTCTATCATAGATCCGAGGGAAAGATATTCGTTGCTAAGAATGGATCCTTTCTAGAGAAGGAGTTTCTCTCGAAAGAAGTGAGTGGGAGGAAAGTAGAACTTGACGAGGTAAGTGTTGGGGAACGTAGCATAAATTCAAAATTTTCCTACGTGTCACCAAGATCTATCTATGGAGTCATCTAGCAACGAGGGAGGAGTGGATCTACATACCCTTGTAGATCGCGCGCGGAAGCGTTCAAGAGAACGGGGTTGATGGAGTCGTACTCGTCGTGATTCAAATCACCGATGATCCTAGTGCCGAACGGACGGCACCTCCGTGTTCAACACACGTACGGAACGGAGACGTCTCCCACGCCTTGATCCAGCAAGGAGGAGGGAGAGGTTGATGGAGATCCAACAGCACGACGGCATGGTGGAAGTAGCGGGATTCCAACAGGGCTTCGCTAAGCGCTGCGGGAGGAGGGAGATGTGTCACGGGAGGGAGAGGGAGGCGCTAGGCCTTAGGTATGGTTGCTCCTCCTTTTCCCCACTATATATAGGGCCAAGGGAGAGGGGGGGGGGCGCAGCCCTTGCCCCTTCCTCCAAGGAAGGGTGCGGCCAAAGGGGGAAGGAGTCCATCCTCCCCAAGGCACCTCGGAGGTGCCTTCCCCCTTTAGGACTCTCCCCTTTTTTCTCTCTCTTGGCGCATGGGCCTCTTGGGGCTGGTGCCCTTGGCCCATATAGGCCAAGGCACACCCCCTACAGCCCATGTGGCCCCCCGGGGCAGGTGGCCCCACCCGGTGGACCCCCGGGACCCTTCCGGTGGTCCCGGTACAATACCGGTGACCCCGAAACTTGTCCCGATGGCCGAAATAGCACTTCCTATATATAATTCTTTACCTCCGGACCATTCCGGAACTCCTCATGACGTCCGGGATCTTATCTGGGACTCCGAACAACTTTCGGGTTACCGCATACTAATATCTCTATAACCCTAGCGTCACCGAACCTTAAGTGTGTAGACCCTACGGGTTCGGGAGACATGCAGACATGACCGAGATGTTCTCCGGTCAATAACCAACAGCGGGATCTGGATACCCATGTTGGCTCCCACATGTTCCACGATGATCTCATCGGATGAACCACGATGTCAAGGACTTAATCAATCCCGTATTCAATTCCCTTTGTCTAGCGGTACGATACTTGCCTGAGATTCGATCGTCGGTATCCCGATACCTTGTTCAATCTCGTTACCGGCAAGTCTCTTTACTCGTTCCGTAACACATCATCCCATGATCAACTCCTTGATCACATTGTGCACATTATGATGATGTCCTACCGAGTGGGCCCAGAGATACCTCTCCGCTTACATGGAGTGACAAATCCCAGTCTCGATTCGTGCCAACCCAACAGACACTTTCGGAGATACCTGTAGTGCACCTTTATAGTCACCCAGTTACGTTGTGACGTTTGATACACCCAAAGCACTCCTACGGTATCCGGGAGTTGCACAATCTCATGGTCTAAGGAAATGATACTTGACATTAGAAAAGCTTTAGCATACGAACTACACGATCTAGTGCTATGCTTAGGATTGGGTCTTGTCCATCACATCATTCTCCTAATGATGTGATCCCGTTATCAACGACATCCAATGTCCATGGTTAGGAAACCATAACCATCTATTGATCAACGAGCTAGTCAACTAGAGGCTCACTAGGGACATGGTGTTGTCTATGTATCCACACATGTATCTGAGTTTCCTATCAATACAATTATAGCATGGATAATAAACGATTATCATGAACAAGGAAATATAATAATAATCAATTTATTATTGCCTCTAGGGCATATTTCCAACAGTAAGTGTACCTTCTCCCTTATTGGAAAGTAGTTCATCAATGAAATCAGTTCAAGTGATTCCTACACCAGTAAGTGAGGAAGCTAATGATGATGATCATGAAACTTCTGATCATGTTAATACTCAACCTTGTAGGTCAACCAGAGTAAGATCCGCACCAGAGTGGTACGGTAATCCTGTTCTGGAAGTCATGTTACTTGACCATGACAAACCTACGAACTATGAGGAAGCGATGATGAGCCCAGATTCCGCAAAATGGCTTGAGGCCATGAAATCTGAGATGGGATCCATGTATGAGAACAAAGTATGGACTTTGTTTGACTTGCCCGTTGATCGGCAGGCCATTGAGAATAAATGGATCTTCAAGAAGAAGACTGACACTGACGGTAATGTTACTGTCTACAAAGCTCGACTTGGTGCAAAAGGTTTTCGACAAGTTCAAGGAGTTGACTACGATGAGACCTTCTCACCCGTAGCGATGCTTAAGTCCATCCGAATCATGTTAGGAATTGCCGCATTTTATGATTATGAAATTTGGCAAATGGATGTCAAAACTTCATTCCTTAATGGATACCTTAAAGAAGAGTTATATATGATGCAACCAGAAGGTTTTGTCGATCCAAAAGATGCTAACAAACTGTGCAAGCTCCAGCGATCCATTTATGGACTGGCGCAAGCCTCTGGGAGTTGGAATATACACTTTGATAGTGTGATCAAAGCATTTGGTTTTATACAGACTTTTGGAGAAGCCTGTATTTACAAGAAAGTGAGTGGGAGCTCCGTAGCATTTTTGATATTATATGTAGATGACATATTGTTGATCGGAAATGATACTGAATTTCTGAATAGCATAAAAGGTTACTTGAATAAGAATTTTTCTATGAAAGACCTCGGTGAAGCTGCTTATATATTGGGCATCAAGATCTATAGAGATTGATCAAGACAATTGATTGGACTTTCACAAAGCACGTACCTTGATAAAGTTTTGAAAAAGTTCAAAATGGATCAGGCAAAGAAAGGGTTCTTACCTATGCTTCAGCCATAGGCTCTATCATGTATGCAATGCTGTGTACCAGACCTGATGTGTGCCTTGCTATAAGTTTAGTAGGGAGGTACCAAAGTAATCCAGGAGTGGATCACTGGACAGTGGTCAAGAACATCCTGAAATACCTGAAAATGACTAAGGATATGTTTCTCGTATATGGAGGTGACAAAGAGCTCGTCGTAAACGGTTACGCCGATGCAAGCTTTGACACCGATTCGGATGACTCTAAGCCACAAACCGGATACGTGTTTTTATTGAATGGTGGAGCTGTCAGTTGGTGCAGTTCCAAGCAGAGCGTCGTGGTGGGATCTACGTGTGAAGCGGAATACATAGCTGCTTCGAAAGCAGCAAGTGAAGGAGTCTGGATGAAGGAGTTCATATCCGATCTAGGTGTCATACCTAGTGCATCGGGTCCAATTAAAATCTTTTGTGACAATACGGGTACAATTGCCTTGGCAAAGGAATCCAGATTTTACAAGAGAACCAAGCACATCAAGAGACGCTTCAATTCCATCCGCGATCAAGTCAAGGAGGGAGACATAGAGATTTGCAAGATACATACGGATCTGAATTTTGCAGACCCGTTGACTAAGCCTCTCTCATGAGCAAAACATGATCAACACCAAGACTCCATGGGTGTTAGAATCATTACAATGTAATCTAGATTATTGACTCTAGTGCAAGTCGTAGACTGAAGGAAATATGCCCTAGAAGCAATAATAAAGTTGTTATTTATATTTCCTTATCATGATAAATGTTTATTATTCATGCTAGAATTGTATTAACGGGAAACTTAGTACATGTGTGAATACATAGACAAACAGAGTGTCACTAGTTTGCCTCTACTTGACTAGCTCGTTGAATCAATGATGGTTACGTTTCCTAACCATGGACATGAGTTGTCATTTGATTAACGGGATCACATCATTAGATAATGATGTGATTGACTTGACCCATCCTTTAGCTTAGCACGATGATCGTTTAGTTTGTTGCTATTCCTTTCTCCATAACTATACATGTTCCTATATCTGTGAGATCATGCAACTCCCGAATACCGGCGGAACACTTTGTGTGCTACCAAATGTCACAACGTAACTGGGTGATTATAAAGGGGCCCTGCAGGTGTCTCCAATGGTGTTTTTTGAGTTGGCATGGATCAAGATTAGGATTGGTCACTCCGATTGTTGGAGAGGTATCTCTGGGCCCTCTCGGTAATGTACATCACAATAAGCCTTGCAAGCAATGTAGCTAATGAATTAGTTACGGGATGTAGCATTACAGAACGAGTAAAGATACTTGCCGGTAACGAGATTGAACTAGGTATTGAGATACCGACGATCGAATCTCGGGCAAGTAACATACCGATGACAAAAGGAACAACGTATATCGTTATGCGGTTTGACCGATAAAGATCTTCGTAGAATATGTAGGAACCAATATGAGAATCCAAGTTCCGCTATTGGTTATTGACCGGAGACATGTCTCGGTCATGTCTACATAGTTCTCGAACCCGTAGGGTCCGCACGCTTAAAGTTCGGTGACGATCGATATTATGAGTGAATGTGTTTTGATGTACCGAAGGTAGTTAGGAGTCCCGGATATGATCAATGACATGACGAGGAGTCTCTAAATGGTCGAGACATAAAGATCGATATATTGGACGACTATATTCTGACACCGGAAGTGTTCCGGGTGATTCCGAAGAAAACCGGAGTGCCGGAGGGGTTACCGGAACCCCCCGGGGAGGATTGGGCCTTAGTGGGCCTTAGGGGAGAGAGAGGGCAGCAGCCCAGGAGGTGGCGCCCCCCCAAGGGGAGTCCGAATAGGACTAGGGGAAGGGGGACAGGCCCTCTTTCCCTCTCCCTCTCCCTCTCTTTCCTTCCCCCTTCCTCCTTCCTAGTAGGACTAGGAAACGATGAATCCTACTCCTACTAGGAGGAGGATTCCTCCTCTTCTTGGGCGCCACTAGAGCCAGCCGGCCTCCCCCTTGCTCCTTTATATACGGGGGCAGGGGCACCCTAGGACACACAAGTTGATTGTTCCAAGCCATGTGCAGTGCCCCCTCCACCATAATCCACCTCGGTCATATCGTAGCGGTGCTTAGGCGAAGCCTTGTTCCGGTAGCAACATCATCACCGTCATCACGTCGTCATGCTGACGAAGCTCTCCCTCAAAGCTCTACTGGATCATGAGTTCGCGGGACGTCACCGAGCCGAACGTGTGTAGATCACGGAGGTGTCGTACCTTCGGTGCTGGGATCGGTCGATCATGAAGACGTACGAGTACATCAACCGCGTTGTCATAACTCTTCCGCTTTCAGTCTACGAGGGTACGTAGACGATACTTTCCCCTCTCGTTGCTATGCATCACCATGATCTTGCGTGTGCGTAGGAATTTTTTTGAAATTACTGCGTTCCCCAACATGTTCGGTGCTTTTTTGATGTGTCCTCTGTTGGAAATATGCCCTAGAGGCAATAATAAAATGGTTATTATTATATTTCTTTATTCATGATAGTTGTCTATTATTCATGCTATAATTGTGTTATCCGGAAATCATAATACATGTGTGAATACATAGACCACAACACGTCCCTAGTGAGCCTCTAGTTGACTAGCTCGTTGATCAAAGGATAGTCATGGTTTCCTGACTATAGACATTATATGTCATTGATAACGGGATCACATCATTAGGAGAATGATGTGATGGACAAGACCCAATCCTAAGCTTAGCTCAAAGATCGTGTAGTTCGTTTGCTCTAGCTTTTCTGAATGTCAAGTATCATTTCC
The DNA here is from genome assembly GCF_003073215.2 of Triticum urartu. Taxonomy (NCBI): domain Eukaryota; kingdom Viridiplantae; phylum Streptophyta; class Magnoliopsida; order Poales; family Poaceae; genus Triticum; species Triticum urartu. The sequence goes on along the minus strand of NC_053024.1, from coordinate 68,354,194 downwards.
TTAGACCATGAGATTGTGCAACTCCCGGATACCGTAGGAGTGCCTTGGGTGTGCCAAACGTCACAACATAACTGGGTGACTATAAAGGTACATTACAGGTATCTCCGAAAGTGTCTGTTGGGTTGGCACGAATCGAGACTGGGATTTGTCACTCCGTATGACGGAGAGGTATCTCTGGGCCCACTCGGTAATGCATCATCATAATGAGCTCAATGTGATCAAATGGTTGATCAGGGGATCATGCATTACGGTACGAGTAAAGTGACTTGCCGGTAACGAGACTGAACAAGGTATTGGGATACCGACGATCGAGTCTCGGGCAAGTAACGTACCGATTAACAAAGGGAATTGTATACGGATTGATTGAATCCTCGACATCGTGGTTCATCCGATGAGATCATCGTGGAGCATGTGGGAGCCAACATGGGTATCCAGATCCCGCTATTGGTTATTGACCGGAGAGGCTTCTCGGTCATGTCTGCATGTCTCCCGAACCCGTAGGGTCTACACACTTAAGGCTCGGTGACGCTAGGGTTGTAAAGATATTAGCACACGGTAACCCGAAAGTTGTTCGGAGTCCCGGATGAGATCCCGGACGTCACGAGGACTTCCGGAATGGTCCGGACATAAAGATTTATATATAGGAAGTCCAGTTTCGGCCATCGGGAAGGTTTTGGGGTCACTAGTATTGTACCGGGACCACCGGAAGGGTCCCGGGGGTCCACCGGGAGGGTCCACCTATCCCGGAGGGCCCCCTTGGGCCTCCCCCTGCGCCTAGGGTTGGAAACCCTAGGGGTGGGGGCGCCACCCTTGCCTTGGGGGGCAAGGCACCCCCTTGGCCGCCGCCCCCCCTAGCAGATTGGATCTCCTAGGGCCGCCCCCCTAGGCACCCTATATATAGTGGGGGGAGGGCAGCCACACCCAAGCCCCTGGCCTCTCCCTCTCCCTCCCGTGACACTGCTCCGTCTCCCAGCGCTTGGCGAAGCCCTGCCGAGATCACCGTTGCTTCCACCACCACGCCGTCGTGCTGCTGGATCTTCATCAACCTCTCCTTCCCCCTTGCTGGATCAAGAATGAGGAGATGTCTCCCAACCGTACGTGTGTTGAACGTGGAGGTGTCGTCCGTTCGGCACTAGGTCATCGGTGATTTGAATCACGTCGAGTACGACTCCATCAACCCCGTTCTCTTGAACGCTTCCGCTCGTGATCTACAAGGGTATGTAGATGCACTCCTCTCTCCCTCGTTGCTAGATGACTCCATAGATTGATCTTGGTGATGCGTAGAAAAATTTAAAATTCTGCTACGTTCCCCAACAGTGGCATCATGAGCTAGGTCTATGCGTAGTTACTATGCATGACTAGAACACAAAGTAGTTGTGGGCGTCGATATTGTCAATTTGTTTGCCATTACTAGTCTTATCTTGATTTGACGGCATCGTGGGATGAAGCGGCCCGGACCAACCTTACACGTACGCTTACGTGAGACCGGTTCCACCGACTGACATGCACTAGTTGCATAAGGTGGCTGGCGGGTGTCTGTCTCTCCCACTTTAGTCAGATCGGATTCGATGAACAGGGTCCTTATGAAGGGTAAATAGAAATTGGCAATTTACGTTGTGGTTTTGGCGTAGGTAAGAAACGTTCTTGCTAGAAACCTATAGCAGCCACGTAAAAACTTGCAACAACAATTAGAGGACGTCTAACTTGTTTTTGCAGCAGGTGTTTTGTGATGTGATATGGCCAAAGGTTGTGATGAATGATGAATGATATATGTGATGTATGAGATTGATCATGTTCTTGTAATAGGAATCACGACTTGCATGTCGATGAGTATGACAACCGGCAGGAGCCATAGGAGTTGTCTTTATTTATTTATGACCTGCGTGTCAACATAAACGTCATGTAATTACTTTACTTTATTGCTAAAGTGTTAGCCATAGTAGTAGAAGTAATAGATGACAAGACAACTTCAAGAAGACACGGTGATGGAGATCATGATGATGGATGTCATGGTGTCATGCCGGTGACAACGATGATCATGGAGCCCCGAAGATGGAGATCAGAGGAGCAAATGATATTGGCCATATCATGTCACTATTTGATTGCATGTGATGTTTATCATGTTTTACATCTTATTTGCTTAGAACGACGGTAGCTTAAATAAGATGATCCCTCGTAATAATTTCAAGAAAGTGTTCCCCCTAACTGTGCACCGTTGCGAAGGTTCGTTGTTTCGAAGCACCACGTGATGATCGGGTGTGATAGATTCTAACGTTCGAATATAACGGGTGTAAGACAAATTTACACATGCAATACACTTAGGTTGACTTGACGAGCCTAGCATGTACAGACATGGCCTTGGAACACAGACCGAAAGGTCGAGCATGAGTCGTATAGAAGATACGATCAACATGAAGATGTTCACCGATGTTGACTAGTCCGTCTCACGTGATGATCGGACATGGCCTAGTTAACTCGGATCATGTTATACTTAGATGACTGGAGGGATGTCTATCTAAGTGGGAGTTCTTTTAATAATTTGATTAGATGAACTTAATTATCATGAACTTAGTCTAAAATCTTTACAATATGTCTTGTAGATCAAATGGCCCACGTTGTCCTCAACTTCAACGCGTTCCTAGAGAAAACCAAGCTGAAAGACGATGGCAGCAACTATACGGACTGGGTCCGGAACCTGAGGATCATCCTCATAGCTGCCAAGAAAGATTATGTCCTAGAAGCACCGCTAGGTGACGCACCCGTCCCACAGAACCAAGACGTTATGAACGCTTGGTAGACACGTGCTGATGATTACTCCCTCGTTCAGTGCGGCATGCTTTACAGCTTAGAACCAGGGCTCCAAAAGCGTTTTGAGAGACACGGAGCATATGAGATGTTCGAAGAGCTGAAAATGGTTTTTCAAGCTCATGCCCGGGTCGAGAGATATGAAGTCTCCGACAAGTTCTTTAGCTATAAGATGGAGGAAAATAGTTCTGTCAGTGAGCACATACTCAAAATGTCTGGGTTGCATAACCGCTTGACTCAGCTGGGAGTTAATCTCCCGGATGACGCGGTCATTGACAGAATCCTTCAGTCGCTTCCACCGAGCTACAAGAGCTTTGTCATGAACTTCAATATGCAGGGGATGGAAAAGACCATTCCTGAAGTATTTGCAATGCTGAAATCAGTAGAGGTAGAAGTCAAAAAGGAACATCAAGTGTTGATGGTGAATAAAACCACTAAGTTCAAGAAAGGCAAGGGTAAGAAGAACTTCAAGAAGGACGGCAAGGGAGTTGCCGCGCCCGGTAAGCAAGCTGCCGGGAAGAAGCCAAAGAATGGACCCAAGCCCGAGACTGAGTGTTTTTATTGCAAGGGAAGTGGTCACTGGAAGCGGAACTGCCCCAAATACTTAGCGGACAAGAAGGACGGCATCATGAAAGGTATATGTGATATACATGTAATTGATGTGTACCTTACCAGTACTCGTAGTAGCTCCTGGGTATTTGATACCGGTGCGGTTGCTCACATTTGTAACTCAAAGCAGGAGCTGCAGAATAAACGGAGACTGGCGAAGGACGAGGTGACGATGCGCGTCGGGAATGGTTCCAAGGTCGATGTGATCGCCGTCGGCATGCTACCTCTACATTTACCTATGGGATTAGTTTTAAACCTCAATAATTTTTATTTAGTGCCAGCTTTGAGCATGAACATTGTATCAGGATCTCGTTTAATACGAGATGGCTACTCATTTAAATCCGAGAATAATGGTTGTTCTATTTATATGATAGATATGTTTTATGGTCATGCTCCAATGGTGAATGGTTTATTCCTAATGAATCTCGAGCGTAATGCTACACATATTCATAGTGTGAATACCAAAAGATGTAAGGTTGATAATGATAGTCCCACATACTTGTGGCACTGCCGCCTTGGTCACATAGGTGTCAAACGCATGAAGAAGCTCCATGCAGATGGACTTTTAGAGTCTCTTGATTACGAATCATTTGACACGTGCGAACCATGCCTCATGGGTAAAATGACCAAGACTCCGTTCTCAGGAACAATGGAGCGAGCAACCAACTTATTGGAAATCATACATACTGATGTGTGCGGTCCAATGAGTGTTGAGGCTCGTGGTGGCTATCGTTATGTTCTCACCCTCATTGATGACTTGAGTAGATATGGGTATGTCTACTTAATGAAACACAAGTCTGAGACCTTTGAAAAGTTCAAGGAATTTTAGAGTGAGGTTGAGAATCAACGTGACAGGAAAATCAAGTTCTTGCGATCAGATCGTGGGGGAGAATGCTTGAGTCATGAATTTGGCACACACTTAAGAAAATGCGGAATAGTTTCACAACTAACGCCGCCTGGAACACCTCAGCGTAATGGTGTGTCCGAACGTCGTAATCGCACTCTATTAGATATGGTGCGATCTATGATGTCTCTTACCGATTTACCGCTATCATTTTGGGGCTATGCTTTAGAGACTGACGCATTCACTTTAAATAGGGCTCCGTCGAAATCCGTTGAGACGACACCGTATGAATTATGGTTTGGGAAGAAACCTAAGCTGTCGTTTCTAAAAGTTTGGGGATGCGATGCTTATGTCAAGAAACTTCAACCTGAAAAGCTCGAACCCAAGTCGGAAAAATGCGTCTTCATAGGATACCCTAAAGAAACTGTTGGGTATACCTTCTACCTCAGATCCGAAGGCAAGATCTTTGTTGCCAAGAATGGGTCCTTTCTGGAGAAAGAGTTTCCCTCGAAAGAAATAAGTGGGAGGAAGGTAGAACTTGATGAAGTATTACCTCTTGAACCAGTAAGTGGTGCAGCTCAAGAAAATGTTCCTGAGGTGCCTGCACCGACTAGAGAGGAAGTTGATGATGATCATGAAACTTCAGATCAAGTTGCTACTGAACTTCGTAGGTCCATAAGGACACGTTCCGCACCAGAGTGGTACGGCAACCCTGTCTTGGAAATCATGTTGTTAGACAACGGTGAACCTTCGAACTATGAAGAAGCATGGCGGGCCCGGATTCCGACAAATGGCTGGAAGCCATGAAATCCGAGATAGGATCCATGTATGAAAACGAAGTATGGACTTTGACTGACTTGCCTGTTGATTGGCGAGCCATAGAAAATAAATGGATCTTTAAGAAGAAGACAGACGCGGATGGTAATGTGACCATCTATAAAGCTTGGCTTGTCGCTAAGGGTTATCGACAAGTTCAAGGGGTTGACTACGATGAGACTTTCTCACCCGTAGCGAAGCTGAAGTCCGTCCGAATCATGTTAGCAATTGCCGCATTCTATGATTATGAGATATGGCAAATGGACATCAAAACGGCATTCCTTAATGGTTTCCTTAAGGAAGAATTGTATATGATGCAGCTGGAAGATTTTGTCGATCCTAAGAATGCTGACAAGGTGTGCAAGCTCCAACGCTCGATTTATGGGCTAGTGCAAGCATCTCGGAGTTGGAACATTCGCTTTGATGAGATGATCAAAGCATTTGGGTTTATGCAGACTTATGGAGAAGCCTGCATTTACAAGAAAGTGAGTGGGAGCTCTGTAGCATTTCTCATATTGTATGTGGATGACATACTGTTGATGGGAAATGATATAGAATTCTTGGAAAGCATAAAGGCCTACTTGAACAAGTGTTTTTCAATGAAGGACCTTGGAGAAGCTGCTTATATATTCGGCATCAAGATCTATAGAGATAGATCGAGACGCCTCATTGGTCTTTCACAGAGTATGTACCTTGACAAGATATTGAAGAAGTTCAAAATGGATCAGTCAAAGAAGGGGTTCTTGCCTGTATTGCAAGGTACGAGATTGAGCACGGCTCAATGCCCGACCACGGCAGAAGATAGAGAAAAGATGAGTGTCGTCCCCTATGCCTCGGCCATAGGGTCGATCATGTATGCTATGCTGTGTACCAGACCTGATGTAAACCTTGTCGTAAGTTTGGTAGGAAGGTACCAAAGTAATCCCGGCATGGAACATTGGACAGCGATCAAGAATTTCCTGAAGTACCTGAAAAGGACTAAGGAAATGTTTCTTGTTTATGGAGGTGACGAAGAGCTCATCGTAAAGGGTTACGTCGATGCTAGCTTCGACACAGATCTGGATGACTCTAAGTCACAAACCGGATACGTGTATATTTTGAATGGTGGGGCAGTAAGCTGGTGCAGTTGCAAGAAAAGCGTTGTGGCGGGATCTACATGTGAAGCGGAGTACATGGCAGCATCGGAGGCAGCACAAGAAGCAGTCTGGGTGAAGGAGTTCATTACCGACCTAGGAGTCATACCCAATGCGCCGGGCCCGATGACTCTCTTCGGTGACAACACTGGAGCTATTGCCCTTGCCAAGGAGCCCAGGTTTCACAGGAAGACCAGGCATATCAAGCGTCGCTTCAACTCCATTCGTGAAAGTGTTCAAAGTGGAGACATAGAGATTTGTAAAGTACATATGGACCTGAATGTAGCAGATTTGTTGACTAAACCTCTCCCTAGAGCAAAACATGATCAACACCAGAACTGCATGGGTGTTCGATTCATCACAATGTAACTAGAATATTGACTCTAGTGCAAGTGGGAGACTATTGGAAATATGCCCTAGAGGCAATAATAAAATGGTTATTATTATATTTCTTTGTTCATGATAAATGTCTATTGTTCATGCTATAATTGTGTTATCCGAAAATCGTAATACATGTGTGAATACATAGACCACAACACGTCCCTAGTGAGCCTCTAGTTGACTAGCTCGTTGATCAAAGGATAGTCATGGTTTCCTGACTATGGACATTAGATGTCACTGATAATGGGATCACATCATTAGGAGAATGATGTGATGGACAAGACCCAATCCTAAGCTTAGCTCAAAGATCGTGTAGTTCGTTTGCCGTAGCTTTTCTGAATGTCAAGTATCATTTCCTTAGACCATGAGATTGTGCAACTCTCGGATACCGTAGGAGTGCCTTGGGTGTGCCAAACGTCACAACGTAACTGGGTGACTATAAAGGTACATTACAGGTATCTCCGAAAATGTCTGTTGGGTTGGCACGAATCGAGACTGGGATTTGTCACTCTGTATGACGGAGAGGTATCTCTGGGCCCACTCGGTAATGCATCATCATAATGAGCCCAATGTTATCAAGTGGTTGATCACGGGATCATGCATTACGGTATGAGTAAAGTGACTTGCCGGTAACGAGACTGAACAAGGTATTGGGATACCGACGATCGAGTCTCGGGCAAGTAACGTACCGATTGACAAAGGGAATTGTATACGGATTGATTGAATCCTCGACATCATGGTTCATCCGATGAGATCATCGTGGAGCATGTGGGAGCCAACATGGGTATCCAGATCCCGCTGTTGGTTATTGACCGGAGAGGCTTCTCGGTCATGTCTGCATGTCTCCCGAACCCATAGGGTCTACACACTTAAGGTTCGGTGACGCTAGGGTTGTAGAGATATTAGCACACGGTAACGCGAAAGTTGTTCGGAGTCCCAGATGAGATCCCGGACGTCACGAGGACTTCCGGAATGGTCCGGACGTAAAGATTTATATATAGGAAGTCCAGTTTCGGCCATCGGGAAGGTTTCGGGGTCACTGGTATTGTACCGGGACCACCGGAAGGGTCCCGGGGGTCCACCGGGTGGGGCCACCTATCCCGAATGGCCCCATGGGCTGAAGTGGGAGGGGAACCAGCCCCTAGTGGGCTGGTGCGCCCCCCTTGGGCCTCCCCCTGCGCCTAGGGTTGGAAACCCTAGGGGTGGGGGCGCCACCCTTGCCTTCGGGGGCAAGGCACCCCCTTGGCCGCCGCCCCCCTAGGAGATTGGATCTCCTAGGGCCGCCCCCCTAGGCACCCTATATATAGTGGGGGGGAGGGCAGCCACACCCAAGCCCCTGGCCTCTCCCCCTCCCTCCCGTGACACTCCTCCGTCTCCCAGCGCTTGGCGAAGCCCTGCCGAGATCACCGTTGCTTCCACCACCACGCCGTCGTGCTGCTGGATCTTCATCAACCTCTCCTTCCCCCTTGCTGGATCAAGACGGAGGAGACGTCTCCCAACCGTACGTGTGTTGAACGCGGAGGTGCCGTCCGTTCGGCACTAGGTCATCAGTGATTTGAATCACGTTGAGTATGACTCCATCAACCCCGTTCTCTTGAATGCTTCCGCTCGTGATCTACAAGGGTATGTAGATGCACTCCTCTCTCCCTCGTTGCTAGATGACTCCATAGATTGATCTTGGTGATGCGTAGAAAATTTTAAAATTCTGCTACGTTCCCCAACATCCTCCCCCCCCCCCCCTCTCTCTCTCTATTGATGACGCCGTCAAACATGTTTTAGGTGGACACGGTCATGCGGAAAAAAAGGTACATTATGATGAGGTTTTGGCGAAGTCGAAGTCCTTTGGTCACAAGCGTGATTGGTAATGTACGACGACTCCATTTTCGTCGGATGTGCGCTTTATCATTTCCTGTTGTGTTTACTCATTCTTTTGGCATTTTTTTATGTTTTTGGTATTTTAGACACTGTTTGGCTAAGTACCATGTGTCCTTTGTGCACATTTCGTCCCATCTCTCAACTGATCCTAGCAGTCTCCGGCATCGATTTCTTATTTTGAAGTGTCTCCTGCTAGCTTATAAATATTGTGGTTGCTCTTGACATGATGAGAGAATACAAATAGTTATCGAGAATCACAATATTGCAAATAGTCACTAAAGGATTCTTGCTAATTTAGTGAAGCTCTAGCAGAGTCGTCATATGGCCTCAATCGCCATCTAACCATCAATATAGCGATTTTGGGCCAAAATGACATTGCAGCAGAGTCGCCATATGACTCATTGTTTCCATAAGTTATGGATCTTGCTCCGTAGACTGCCCCGTAGCCTCCATATTTGGAGGCTGGGAGAGGTATGGTATGGAGCTTGCTCCATACCCGACCGCCAGCGCATGAGGAAAGATCTGACTTCTTCCTCCATGCGCCATGACCGGGTTTTGAATTTGCGTCACACACGTATGCGCACCCAGATCAAACACACGTAATCACCGATGAGGCACGACTATCCACCAACCCACTAATGCCACTCGCCGCTCCCCCAATTTCAAAGGCACCTGTTCGGATTGGCATACGGCTTCATCACAACTATAAAAGCCTGGCGGTGATACATCCCCATCACCAAATCCCTAACCGTCTCCTCCCCCATCTATATCACCTCCGTAACGCCCCGGCCAAACCCACTGATTCCTGGCCGTTGCATCTGGCTACCACCTAGGATCTAGACTGGACCAACAAACCAACACTAGTCTTTTCTGCGCATTTTGTCTTCACTCGTGCGCCCTCGGGATCAACTTCTCACACAATCACTCATAAGTCTCAAACTTATATTTTTTATTGTTTCATGCTACGTTTATATCATTTTAGCAGCATTTTTACGTAACTTATTAATTCAGTGCCCAGTGTCACTTGTTATTTTTAGCATGTTTTAGGTCTTTGGGAAAATCAATTTTATCAGGCTAAAAAATCTGGAAAAAGTGAGCGAACGCTTCAAGTTCACAAGCTTTCTAGGAGTACTAGCATAGGCCAAGGGGCGACCCAGGGGGCCACGCGCCAGCAGGACGCCTCCAGGCCACGTGGGGCCTTTGGTGCTCCTATTTACCACCTCTCAGTCTGTGTGCCTTTACATACTCCTGAAATAGTCGAGAATTTGTCGCCCTAATTTTTTCACCGCTGCACACCTCTGTTTCACGAAGATATAATTCGGAGGCCTTTTCGGTACTCTATGAAGGGGAAATTCTCCACAGTGGCCATCTCCATCCACTTGAAGGCCATCATGATCGTTGGTGAGTAGTTTCATTTAGACTACAGGTCCATAGCAATAGCAAGATAGTTCTCTCTCTTGCTTCTCTATACAAAGATCACATGAGTTTCCCTACATGATTGTGATCCATTTGATGTTAATCTATTGGTGTATTTGTTGAGATATGATGAATTATCACTTAATGGTCAGATTTATCCTTTAATATTCTTGAGATCTATTTGGTTTCTTTGTTGCATAAATCTCATTCATATGTGCTCTCCGATCTATTTTTCTTTCTTTGGCCAAGTTTGAAGTTTGATCTTCAAAGGGAGTTGTGAATGATAGTTGGATTCAACTATGTTAGTAAGCTACCGCGGTGACACATAGTGGAAAAGGCTTGTATTTGTGATGTTGACACTAGGGTTAAATCGATGTTTGCTTAGTTGCCTTTGAATGCAGGGTGAAGAAAATATATAATCTACTTCATGTCAACATACTCTGTGCAATACTCTGTTTTTACTTAATTTAATATGCATGCTGGATAACAGTCTTGTGGGGGAGTACTAACTATAGATGCAACTAGATAACGGTCTATAGCGCGATGCTCATATGTTAATTATGCCAAGGATATGCATACTCATAGATATTTGTAATTTAATAACTGCCCAAGGATATGCCAAGAATCCACTAATGAACCTATGGACTCCGCTCCATTTTCTTCCTGTACAAATTTCATCCCAATCATTCGCTCTTTTAATTTCTTGTTTTTACTTTTCCATTAGAGTTAAATCTTCCATACACTTGTGTTTAATCATGTGTAACTAGTAAGCTAGTGACATTGGCATCGTCACTAGTCATTTTGGTGGTCGAGGATGTTTTTGTATTTATCATTACAAAACAAAGGTTTTTTGTGACGGCCCACTTGTGTCATGCAAAATCAATTTCTGCCATTGTAAATGTTTTGGTGACGGTTTTTCGCCGTCGCCCCCACCATCACCGAAGTGCTGGCACAAAAGAATCTCACAGTACAACTTTTTCTTTCACCTAAGATCTTCTCTTAGGTGACGAACCCCTTTTTGTCACAAATGGCCATTGTCAGTGATGGTCAAAACAGTCACTTATACTAGGCCAATTTGTCATCTTAGATCATTTATGGTGACAATAATCCGTCACCAGTAATCGGTTTGACCGGTTAATGATTCTGACGAATAGGCCTAGCGGATGCTGACATGACTGCTTCCACGTGGGTCTGGCTGTGGCTTTAACACCGACGGTGGCCGTTAATAATAAGTCAGGCGTCAAGTTTGACCAGTCAACGGTATTGACATATAGGCTCAGAAGACGGTGACCTACAAGTAGGACTAGACGTGGGTGACATGGCTGCTCACATGTGGGTCAATTTTTTTATATCTCCCTTTGTTGCCAAATTATAATGAAATTCATAATTTTGAAAAATTGAATTTGAATACAAAATTAGCTCTCATAGCTGTGTTTAAAATCTATGCAGGTACATGTCCCGATTGAGGAGAGAGAATGTCTGGATGTCCGGTGTGGTAACCTTTTGATTGGCTAGGAGGATGTGTGAACTCCCATAAAACACCCTAAGTTTGCTACTCCCTTCGTCTCGATCATCTCGTTGTATAAGGCGTGCACGTAGTTTTAAGTCACCGATTTGACGAACTAAAAGTATATTATATGTCATCAATAGTATATCACTGGATTCAGATGCGGATGGAGTTTTTAAATATACATTTCTGTTACAAATAATATATATCTAAGTAGTTAAATTGATGACCTAGAATGACATGCATGCTTTATGCACCGAGACGGAGGGAGTACCCCTTTGCTGGAATTCGGATGACCAAACACGTTCGCGGACGTTTGAGGGAACATTGAATGGCACAATGTGTCCAGAACCCTGAAAAGGACGTATATATGGCGATGTTTTTTGCACCGAGACGGTAGAGTACCACTTTGCCAGAATTCGGACGTCCGGACACGTCCGCGGACTTTTGAGGGATATAATGGCAGAAGGTGTCCGGAACCCTGAAAAGGGCATACAAGGCGATGCAAGGGTCCGCGTTGGAGATGCCCTTATCATTGTATTTACATCTTTTAAAAAAGAATATCATACGTCGTAATAGTAATTTCGTAGGCATGTTATGAGCAAAAATCATGTTGAAAATTATGCATTAAAGATCAAAAAATCAGACGCGTTTCATATTTTAGGAAAGGAAGGAAGCACTGTAGGATCAGAAAAGGGCCCGGGCCCTGCTCGCTCGATTCGGCACGACAACGGCCACCGTTTGTGTACGGCAGGGGGTGATGAGTGAAGAGGGCGGCACAGTGCTACCACCACTTCTGCGTGTATAGCGGATTGAGCTTTCAATGCGAGACGGGTGGGTTCTATTCGGGATGGTTCTTCCGAATGTCGCGTTTCCCGCAACCCGGAATATCTATTGTTTATGGCAACAGTGCCCATGCGGGATTCATCCGTGCTAATCCTTCCTGCATGACGTGCGGTCAGGTCAGGTCTCCATGTCCAGCGCAGTGAAGTGCGGCCACAAATCAGGCAACGTGAAGAGAGTGACGAACATGCGGGCCCGCTCCGGCGATCCATCGCCGCAGCGGAGAGAGCCCTCGCGGTGACCGTCAGTCGGTGGCAATCCTACACGAGGGGCTCGCCGGCGAACGTACGTGCGTTTGCATGTGGCTGCACAGGAACAGCAGCGGCGTGCTGTAGCTCGAGAAAAGAAAGAAAAAATCTTTGGCACAACGACCGGAGCGAGGCGATGGACGGAACCGAACGGGAGGAACAGCGCCCCGCAGCCGCGCACCGCCGGGGTATAATATTGGCGGGCACAGTGCGCGGCCGCTTGAAATTCCTCCGGGACGGGCGAGGCGACGTCACGGCGGTCGTCGCTCTGCTCCCATCGGGGCCGGGGGGGAGCAGCCGGGCAGGCGAGGGTCCGACCCGGACCGGACCCCGATCTTATCGGCCGCCACAGTGCCCCCGGTCGGCGCACGCACGACGCGGAGGCCAGGGGGTGGCGATGGGGCTGTTTGGTTTGAGCCCAGCTAGCCCCACCAAAACTTTGGCATGACCAAAGCATGGGCATGATCAAAATTTTGGCAAGTTGTTTTTGTTTGGATTGCGACCATTATATCCACCAAAATTTTGGCAAATGAGATATTTGTTTTGTTTGGTTTGCGATCATCTCATGATGATCATACTAGTTATGAAAATATTTAAATGCATCTACTGTTTAAAATTAAGAAAATATAGATCAAAACTTAGATGAAATTGATGTGAAAATGAAATCGTCAAAATAATAGTGTAAGTCATTGTTGCACTTGTAAGCCGCTAGTAGTTAATTGTCCGCAGCAGCATACATCATGCATTTTTTTAATCTAGATTGATGCATGCTGCTAATCACGCACGGTTCTACGTATTTGTAGTGGAAAAGCGCTGCTGGTTGCTGACAAATCAACATATTCTGCTGCATACACTGGGCAGGGCCCACCAAACAACCGCGCCAATATTTTGGCGGAGCCTTTCCGTGCCCGCGACTCGCCAACAAATCAGCGCGATTAACATGGAGGGGCGCAGGGCGCGCTGGGCGAGCCAATTTTCAGGCGCCGGTCCAAACGGCCACCAAAATACGTGGGCGAGCCAATTTTTTGGTAGGGCTAGTATTGGTAGTGATCCAAACAGCCCCGATATCCACATGCAAGCGCCGCCCGCGAACTGAGCCGTACCGTACGTCCAGTCTCCTCGCACCTCTCACCCGCTCCGTGCGACGGGACAATGCCCCGGCCCTACACGCCGATATCAGATTTTTATTTTTTTTAAAAAAATATGATCTATTTATGGTAGTACAAAAAACATCAGAAACAATTAAAAATATGTCTGACCATAGACCATGTAGCAACAACTATAGAAGAAATGAAGCCAGCCGGTGCGTCGTCGTCGTTGCACCTCCCTCGTCAGAGCCGAACAAATCCTGTTGTGATGACAATCGGCAGGGACAAAGCCAGGAAGTTTATACAAGGGCCAATGGACTATGTAGAGCAGTGGAGGGACCAACCATAAAAATTTAGATATTAACTCCACAGATCCTTGTATATAGGGGTGGCTTGTGAAAAAAATTGGCATGAGGGAGCGACGGCCACAACTAGCCCCCAATTTGCCTCACTGTCATCGGAAGTTGTGGTGCTAGACCCCAAAATACAAAACACATCAGAATATCAACCATTATCAATGAAGAGAAGTGTAGATTAGAAGGATCCAACCTAAAGATACGCCAATGCAGACAAACGAAGGATCCAAACAGATCCACCGAAAACTAATACCGGTCGGCGATATCCGCCGGAGACACACCTACACACGCCATCCGACAATGTTAGACGCATCACTGGGGTGAGGGCTAGGCGGGGAGAACATTATTCCCTCTCCTCGGGGCTGTCGCCGCCTCGTCTTTCCGAGCAAGACACAAAACCTAGACAACGTAAAAACACCTAAAAGCAGAGCACCTCCGAGCCTACGGGTGCGGCTTCTTCAGTCGGAGGCGTAGGAAGTTCGGTTTGGATGTGGATCTAACCGGTTCATCTACGGGTATTGCAGATCAACGCTGGTTCCCCTACCCTCCAACTCTCCGGAGGAGCTCGTCCTCAGCGTCATCCACCAGTCCTCGACCATGGCCGAGACAGACTCTCGCAGTCACCGCCGCCAAAATACAAAAGCATTGTGGCTCGGCATCGAGGAGTCCGAGCGGCTGACGAAGGAACGCATATGGCGACTGCGACACCTACTATCACCGCTCTGGAGATGGGGAAGGGTCCGGCAAGGAAGGGGGTGAAATTTATCCCTACCAACTCGTATCTAGTCATAGATGATATCAAGTTATTGAACTTGCTAAGTTTGGTTCTATAATGTCTGGTCGTATGAATGTATTTTGTTGAATTTATCTACGTCGTATGAAATTGTATAAATTTAGAGGTTTGGATATGGACCGACGATTGCAGAGACAGATAAATAAAGTGCGACAGAGCGTTGTTGTCCACGGATGTACAAGGGGCCAAATTTGCTATGCCCGATTGAACATGATATGAGGCCCATATGTCTCGTTGAGCCTGTTAGAGTTTTGCCAGCCTGATGGTGGTATCACTTGGTGTATGCCCACTCACTTGGTTGAATTGACAGGAGCCAGAAAAAAGGATGTACTTGCAAGCTGAAGCCGGTGTACTCCTAAATCTGAATACTGAAACTTTAGCACAGCACTAAAACCTTCCTTGAGCTTCCCATGCACGCACAAACATGTTTACACAAAGCAAGAGAAACCGCAGGGTCTCATTTCTGAACCCAGACAGGCAACGGAGTCACAGAGGTTAATTAAGGCGATCGATAAACAAAGAAACAACAGTGAGAAGCGGTAACTAGAAATTAACAGTCCCCCGCTACCCTATCAGGCCATTACAGGAGGCAGTACGTAGTAATTAATTGTACTTCACGATCGAGTGAATCCGAGGCCGTCAGTCCATCACCATCCCTTCTGCAGGAACAAGTCCCGGTCCCGGTCCCGGTCCCGCTCGGCCGCCTCCGACGAGCGGTCGAAGCGGCTCAGCACGGCCTTCTTGAAGCTGAACGCCTCCTCCTGCGCCGGCCGGTTGCACGACCTCTGCGCGCCCCCGCCGCCGCCCAGGCTCGCCCGGGCCTCCTGCAGGATGATCACCTCGCTCAGCGGCACCCTCTTCCGCACCGCGCCCTCCTCCGGCCGCTGCTTCGGCGCGCTCTGCGACCGCACCTTCGCCACGGACGACCGCGTGCCCGACATGTAGCTCGGGCAGTTGAGCGCCGACGGGCTGTTGCTGTACGTGTATCCGTGGTCGCCGCACGCGCTCTTGGTCGGCGTCACCGGCGCGTAGCTCGCGTACCGGGGCGTGCTCTGCGCCGTCGCCGGCCGGGCCTTCTCGCACCACTCGTACTCCGGGAAGTGGCGCGCGGTCGGCGCCGCGATCCGCGGGGGCGGTCGGCACGGCATGAGCGGCGACGACGCCGAGTGAGCGTAGCACTCCTCGCTGGCGCCGGGGGAGGTCGTGCGGAGCGAGGAGGAGCGCGACTTGGGCCGCCCAGTGTCCATCTCCACGATCTTGGGGCTCCGGTCGTACCCGTAGCACGACGACGACTCCACGCTCGCCGACAGCCGCCGGCTGTAGTACGGCGCCACGCCGTGGTCGCTCCGGGAATCCTCCGTGCTGCTGCACCGCTCTTGCTGCAGACACAAGCAAGAGACCGCGCACGCGCGCGTTTGTCACGGTCGGCTAGCTAGGACAACGCGACCTCGGACGGTCGGAGACATTGAGATTGATTGCTTTGGTCGCAAGCGACGATGCCGGCCGTGGTCACTTACCAGCGAGTAGCGCGGCCGGACAGGGGTCGGGTGGACGCGAAGGTTCGTGGGGAGCGCGGCGGCGCGCGAGCGGGCGGCGCGGATGCAGGCCTGCGCGCGGACGAGCGCCTGCATGCTCTGCAGCGTGGCCGCCGCCTGCTTCCGCACCAGGTAGCCGCGCACCAGCGCCTGCAGCTTCACCAGCCCCTTGAGCGCGCGCAGAGCCTTCTTGGCCTGCGACAATTAAGCACGCATTGATTCCATTAGTCGGCGCTTAATCCTGCGGAAATCATGGCGTCGATACTCGATATTCGGCAGGAAGTTACTCACGAGAAATCCACGGAACGCCGTCTGGATCTTGACCGCGGCGGAGGCGCGGCCGCGGGGCTCGGCGACGGCGCCGGCGAGCACCGTGGACGTCGGCCCTTTGCTGGTGAGCCGCACGACCTCCACGGCGGCCTGCGCGGCGGCCACGGCAGCGTCGGCCGCCGCCGCGGTGGCCGCGGCGACGGCGATGGCGTGCTTGCTCTGCTCCCGCTCGGTCTCGTTGTACAAGGACTTGAGCCACGCCGCCTCGGCCGCGCGCGCGATCGCCGCGTTGCCGCTGAGCGCGGCGGCCGCGGCCGCCGCCTCCGCCTCGGCCGAGTCCCTGGTGGACTTGCAGAAGCTCCAGCGCTTCCGGTCCCCGTGCGGCGCCGCGGCCGTGGCTGGCCGCCTCTGCTCCTTCCCCTGCTCCTTCTTCCCGCCGCCGCCCAGCAGGCCACGCAGCCACCTCGCCGCCTTGCCCATCGCCGGAACCCGCCGCCCCGGCCGCCCAGAGAAGGCAACTCAGGTGGGCAACTACTCAAGAAGGCCGAGGCCTGTGGGTGAAGTGCGCTGGAAGAGGAAGGAGGCGTGAGGCGTGAGAAGCGGGCAGGTTTGAATAAGAGAGGGAAACGGCTATGGAGAGTGGGGAGCGGGATCCAAATAAAAAGAAACGGGAGGGGCATTACAGGACAAAAATAATAGTACCTCCAAGAAAACAAACAAAAAAAAAATTACTACTCACAAGTCTTACTCATTAATGCTCGCATGCATGGTGCTGCTGAGTGAGTCGCCTAGATAGACGGGATTAAACAAATGCGGCGTGATGCCAGGCCAAGAGATGGCAACGCATGCGACGCCCTCTGCCACGAGAACAAGCGAGCAGGGGGCGATTTGGTGCCGAGCTGAGCTCGGAGTTCAAAAATATGCAGCGATAGTTCAAAAAGATAGGCGCAACCGCGCAAGGGAGTGCATGGAGCCATGTCCTCCTCTCCTGCAAAGCTGTGTGGTCAGCTCGTGGTGGTAGTAGTACTAATCTGCGTCTGCATGGACACTAACACGCATGCACCCACGTTGCGATTTGCGAGCTCGAAAGGTCAGTGTCGTCGAGGAAAGAGCAGCGAGTGGTGGTACTGAAGAGAAAGAAACAAAATTTATCTAGTGGCCGGCCCGGTGAACTCTGGCCGGGAAAGCGAGCGAGTGGTGAGCGGGGGCTGCGATGTGGAAGTACTCCGTGACGCAGTTTCGGGTAGGCGCTGCGTGGTGGAGACCCTGCCGCCATGCATGCGTCGATGGGAAGCAGCACGGGACGGTGAAAAACGCAAAGGCTTGGACTTTTGGGCCGCGTCTCCTCCTTTCGTCTTTTCACGGTGCGTGTGCCAAAGGGAAGCAGAGACGTACGTTTCGTACGTGACGACGCACACCGTCTTGGCCGCTCCCTCGTACGTGTACTCGCCATGCACCACCGTCAACGCGCCATGCGTTACAAGAAGACACGTGAATGATCTTGAGCGAGAATCATTACATGTAGAATATGTACGGCGGATTGCTCAAAAAAATTTACACGTACGACGGTGAAAACGCTGGTGACTTGTGTTAACCTGCCACGAGGGCTCTGATCCATCTCTCTCTCTCTCTAACTCTCTCTCTCTCTCTAACTCTCTCTAACTCTCTCTCTCTCTCTCTAACTCTAACTCTAACTCTAACACTCTCTCTCTCTCTCTCTGCCCCCGGAAAAGCGATCTTCTCAGTGCCGGGGAACTCAGGGCAGCCGGCAGCAGTGGGTGGAAGCTTTTTACCTCTCCTCCGAGTGAGTGTGTGTGTGCGGGCTTTTGCGTTGCACTGCACTGCCGCTCTCGTGAGTGGCAATTTGACCTCTAGCACCTGGCTACTCCGCCAGTATCTTTTTTTCAAAAGTTCATGCCCACTCCATTAGTCAGGTAGTAGCGTGGTGGTGGCCGGAGTGTGCCGTGAGTGCGGCGGCACCGCGGGGACGAAGGATCTTTGCGGAGACGTCACCGATCGATCCGTCGAGGTAAAGGCGCGGGGAGGATCGCACCAGGACGTAGTACAGCGATGGGGTCTAGGCTCTAGAGAGGGAATATATACGGATTCGCGTCTCGGCAACGAGCCAAGAAGCTGGCCATGATGAGATTCTAAAACCTCGCCAAAAAGCCTTTTGATCTCTCCACAGGGCAAAAAAACCTTGCCAAAAGCTTTACGCGGGCAGAGGTAACATGCATGTGCATGTGCACCAGGCAGGCCCGTGAGCGAGAGCGCGCAAAATGCACGGAAAAAATCACGTGTAATTACGGCCGTATGGACGCTCTCTTTATTATTATCAATCAAAAAAAGAAAGAAAGAAATGCAGTATGGAGGCGGACGACGTACGCAAGATCAGGCCAGGTCTTGTACATGTACTACGTCTCGGAAGATTAACACGAGAATGGTAGCAGTACCGGTCTGAGTGCGTGATTTGATTTTAGGTTGATTTTAACGCGGCTCGCAGGCATGGAGGCGCAGGCCCCTACTGTGTGTGTGCAGGAGTTGGTAGTCCTTGGCGCAAGTACGATTTGATAGTATCTCCAAATCTTCGTGACCGTGTATGGGTTTCACCGTACGTACGTACGTGCTCCTACTACTGTGCTCGGGCTTCTGAAGTCAACTCAGCCACAGTCCGTGGTAAAACTAGTACTAGGCTCCAAGCTCTGACTGTGAGGCAAGCAGGGGGCTAGTACTCCTACTCCTCCTCCAAGCAGAGATGTGCATGCAGGCATGGTACGTGCACTATTGTGAAAAATAAAATAAAAATCCCACTCATTACTTCCTTGTGTGTTTGACTAAACTTACTCGAGTGGCGCTGCCCCTTGACCGCGTTCCATCGGCAGCCGCGGCAGCAGGTCCATCATTCCAAACCATAAATTAGGCTGTCAAATCACCCACAGTCGCTCGCACACGACAGCGGTTCAAACCCCATGCAGTCTCCCCGAATTTGCTGGGATTGCGAAACGGAGGATTGGCACGAATCGCCGTTTCCGAGGCATGGCGCGCACGACCGAGGCGCCCTGGCCTTGCCAAGACTTCCGGGTTTTCACCAGCTGCTTTGCCGCTGAAAACCTGCAGCCGGAAATGGTTATCTCTGCTGCAAACTTTTCACATGAACACACTACTCCTCCGAGGAGGAGTAGAATTCAGAGTGTAGCAGTATCTACTGCTATGTGCGGTGCTTGGCACCTCTCGGTTGGCATGTATGCCGAGCACATGATGTGCGAATCATGCGTTTGAACAAAAGCGTCCACATCAAAAGGCAACGGGATGGATGCATTTTGGATGCCCGTGTGCGTGTGCGTGTGTGTTTGGGTCGAAACATCCGAGCAGCGGAAGGAAAGGCCTGCCTGTTGTTGCACTCCCTTTCGGTGTGGTTCGTCTTCCTAGCAGCATAGCAGCGGCTTTTCTTTTCCCCGTGCCGTGCCCCTACCACGTGCGCGGCACCATGGCCACCGCTGGAGCAGCGGCAGCGGCGGGCGTCGTATGTCTCGGACGGAACGGAGCGGAAGGCTCGCCGCCGGGCCAATCAGCCGGGCGGGTCAACACCGAGGGCGCGTGTGGTTCTGTGACGAGGCCGCGGGGTGGGACGGGTTGGGTTTCCGGGGAGGGGAGCGTGCGTGGGCTCGCGGCGTACGAGGGCGCCCATCCATCCATCCGCTCCGTTGCGTACTTGCGTTGCGTTGCACCGGCGGGCGGGCGGGCGATCCCCGTTCGTGGATCGATGCTGATGAGGGGGTGACCGATGAGGGGAGGGCGTGGTGGCATTGGACGAGCCCGGCTGGCGCGCGGGTCTAGAGCGCTGGTTCCAACGTTGACGTGTCGAATGGTCGAGCATGGACCGACCGTCCGTCCGGAGGAGGAGGCTGGCAATCAACAGCATCGAGCCGATGCCGCCTGACCCATGACGGCGGGCGTGTGGAACAGGCTGCTAAAGCCTTTTTTCTTTCTTATAAAAAGCATTTCTATTTTGCATATTTTACATGGCCGGGCAGGGCAGTTCTTTTGTCGCCTTTTTGGCTTCTAGAATAAGCAGCCTCCTACCCAACTAATTGTAGAACCGCAATTAAATTATTATTTTAAAAAGTTTACTAGTCAATTCTTAATTAATAGCATTCTAAAACAATATATTTGGTTGGGCTTCTAGAATAAACTGGATAGGGGACACCTACTTATTCTAGAAGCCAGTAAAAGAATTGGCCCTACGTCTTGTTTCTTGTATCTGTTAACGAAAAGATTATACCTCGCTTATTGCGAGTGTGGCTTATGTTCATTAAGTCTTTTCTTTCCCGTTGTAACTAGGCCGGCCTATTACAACTTTTTGTATCCCTACCTACACGTTCGATCACTGGCTGGAGTCTCGCGCGGACGGCGTTCTCATCTGGTCGTTTTTTTTTTCTATTTTTCTTTTGGTTTTCTTTATTACTTTGTTGATTTTAATCAGTGTGTTTTTTGTTTAACACGTCAACTTTTCTCAGTACACATTCAACATTTTCTATGTACACCAGAAAAACATATTTTATGTACATGTTTCCGTTACATAAAAAACATTTTTTATAGATGTTTAATATTTTAATGCGTCATTAGATAATTTAAAATATATTTTTTGATGTATATTTTTATTTAATGTAACGTGTATGTTTTCATATACACCAGGAACATTGTTTTATACACGTTTAACATTTTTTAAGTACATGACCAATATTTTTTCATGTACATTGTATTTTGTTTATAATTTTTGCATACATGACAAACTTTTTTGTATACATATTTAACATTTATTAAGTGCTTGATTAACATTTTTAAAATGCTCAATTACATTTTTTAAACACAAACTTTTTTCTTGCACATTGTTTTTAATACATTTTTCGTATATCCGAGAAACATTTTCTCCATGCACATTTAACATTTCAAATGATTGGTTAAAAATTCAAAAAAATTATGAAAAATATTTGTTTAATATATATGTTTCAAATATTTGGGGTGTAATCAAGAAAAAATAACGCAAAAAAGGAGAAAACGAGGCAGTGACCCTGTGTCCTCCTGTGGAATGGGCCGGCCCATTTAGGGAGCCGTCTCACCCGAGCGTATGCTAGCAACACATAGTTATGCCCGTGTGTTAAGAGCATCTCCAATAGATAATGTAGATGCATAAATGAGACGTAGATGTAAAAAAAGTACTTGATGGCTCCCGAAGCTCGTGCCGTCGGAGGCGCTGCCACAATCATTTCTCGGGCGGTTTGGCTGTTCGCTGGAGCACCAGCGGACTCGATGGCTCCCGAAGCTCGTGGCCGCCGTCCGGAGTTGCGTTTCTGGCCACCGGAGCTAGTAGGTGGAGTCGTGTGACCACCACGACCCCACCGAGCGGCTTTGCTTCAGTCGACGTTTCCTCGCCGCAATTAGCCTCCTCCACCAGCCGCTAGTCGTCGAGGAGCCATAGTAGACCTGTCCGCCCACCCCCACCGGCCATAGCACCCACCATCAAGGCTCCGAGCAACAACCAACCAGTTTCTTTCTCGTCGGACACAACATGTTCCACAAAATCCCCCCAAGATAAAAATTTGGTTAAACTTGTTGGGTTTTTTTATCGGGCTTGAAGATCTAGTTTGATGGAGATTTCCGTATTGCAGATGAGCTCATGTGAATCCTGTTTTTGTGGATGATTCCTTGTTGGATGAGGAATTCATTTTGACGGAAGAAGAGGACATTGCTATGCTAGTAGCAATGCACAAGAGGAAGAAGTTGAAGCGCGACGGTTCTATGTTTGGCCGTGAGTACATCTGGAGAGAACGGGTAGAGGCGCTCGAAAGGTTGATATGCAACTATTTTGGTACTCCACCAGTTTTCCTCATGAGTTACTTTCTTTGCCGTTTCAGGACGTTCAAAGATTTGTTTATTCACAATTGCAATTCCGTGAAGCAACATGGCCGAGCATTCGATCAGAGGAGGAATTACGCCAGTTTTCTTGGACATGGCACTGAGCAGAAGGACACTGTCGCTTTGCACATGATGGCCTATGGTGTTCCGGTACACTATAATAATGACAATTTGGCGATGGCAGAGGGCACTTCTATCCTTTATGCCAAACAATTTGCAAAGACTATAGTAGAAGTGTTTGGTTCAGAGTACTTGAGAGAACCCAATGCTCGGGACACTCGGAGGCTTCTGGAGATGAACAAAGGCCATAGGTTTCCAGGTATGCCTGGGTCTATCGATTGCATGCACTGCTGGAAGTGAAAGAATTGTCCTACAACATCGCATGGATACTTCAGAGGACGCTCCAAGGATGTCATCATCATTCTTGAGGCCATTGCCGATAGGGAGACATGGATTTGGCATTTATATTTTGGCATGCCTGGATCTTGCAATGACATCAATGTGCTCAACCGATCACCTCTTTTTGCGAAGTTAGCCAATGGAGAAGCTCCACCAGTGACCTCCGAAGCAAATGGACGCACTTACAACTATGGGTACTACCTTGCGGATGGGATCTGTGCGAAGGTGGGCTACTTTCATGAAGCCAACGTCAAGCAACCAAGGTAAGAAAGAACTCTCTTTTCACAATGCTGAAGCAGTGGCTAGTGAAGATGTGGAGGGGGCTCTGGGGATTTTGCAATCCCAATTTGCTACTGTGCGAGGACCGGCAAGTTATGAGATCAAAAGAACCTTTGGTACATCATGACTACTTGCGTGGTCATGCACAACATGCTCATTGAGAATGAGCATGGACATGATTTGGATTACATCTTCTATGACATCATGGGCATACACGTTCGTCCGATTAGAAGGGAAGACCAAATTTGATGTTTCATGAAGGTGTGTCATGACATTAGAGAGGCCGAGACACACAATGATCTTAAAAAAGATGTCATGGACGAGTGGTGGAAATGGCACGGGGAATAAGACTCCTAGTTTCATTTCATGTTATGGATTTGATGAATTATGTGATCATTTGATGTTGTGGACTGATTAAATTGTTGTTTTATTTGTTTATGTATTAATTCGGGGATGATTTCGATATGTGCAGCCGTTGGCTACTGTAGTGTTGTTGTTGGCTACTGTTCAGTTGCTGTTGCAAGGCCGTTGTCCTATTTTTACATCACCTGTTGGAGCGGCCGTCACGCGACTATTGTATTTTACATCATATGTTAGAGTTCGACGTTTTTCAGTGATGTAAAAAGAACGTTTTGTGATGTATATTTTACTCGCACTATATTTTGATGATGTAAAGTAAATCATCAAATGGAGACGCTCTAATGTGGGCTAGCCTTTTGAATTATGACATGACGATGGATTTCTTTGATTGTTGCAACGTTAAATAGTCGGCAGACCTCCTACTTGGTGTTTATGGCGCCCCGAACCATAATCGACGCTCGCGTGGAGCTACACGGGCCACGGCCAATAAGCGTTAGAAAAAAAATATTTTTTAGAATATTAACAAGATTCCTAACTTATAGGACATGAATTTGAAGAAAAACAAAGTTCAAATTGTAGAAAAGTTCGCGAGTTTCATGGATTTAAAAAAATCATGGATATAAAAAAGTCTGCGAGCTTGAAAAAAGTTTACGGATTTGTGAAAAAAATTCATGAATTTGAAGAAGTTCACAAATTTGAAAAGGTTCATGAATTTAGTAAGTTCATGAATTTTAAAAAGTTCACACATTTGAAAAAACTTCATGGATATGAAAAAGTTCACGATTTGAAAAAAGTTCATGTATATTAAAAAGTTTATGAATTTGAAAAAAAGTTCATGAATTTATAAAAAAACATGAACTCGAAAAGAATCACAAATTTGAAATGGTTCTCCAATTGGTAAGATTCACGAATTAAAAAAATAACCTTGAAAATTTAATAAATTGAAAAATATCATGAATTTTTTTAAAAAAACATGACTAATTTTTTTAATCTCTTGTATTTGAAAAAAGTTCTTGAAATTGAAAAATGTTCACAAAATTCTAAAAATGTTTTCCAAGTAAAAACCACCAATGTTAAAAAGAAAAAAATGGAAAAAATTTAAAATAAGAAGAAAAACACAAAAATGCCAAAAACCCCCAAAGATGACCGAAGTAGGTAAACCGAAATAAATAAGAAAACTAATTGATTGGGAGCTTCGAGAAGCTTCCCGTAACCGAGCTGGGATGCTTCGAAAAACTGAATGAGTAAGCCGCCCATTAATCCGACACACGGGGTGCAACGGCACAAATAAGTAAACAAATAGGCCCAGCCCGAGTGGATGGGCAAGTGTATGCCGCGATAACCACACAATCTACTCCTTTGGACGTGACTGATTACCTTCTTTTGACTTGATTACTCATTGTTTTTTTGAACGGTTTTGTTTGCCTTTTTCTTTCTTTTCTTTCTTGTTCTTACTCCTTTTAATAAATGCGTGAACTTTTTCAATTTTGCAATCATCTGTAAAATCGATGAACTAATTTTCAAATCCTTCAACTTTTTTCCAAATTGATAAACTCTTTTCAAATTTCTGAACTTTTTTCAATCGCTGATCCTTTCTCAAAATTGATGAACTTTTTTCAAGGTCGATGAACTATTTTCCAAATAGATTAACTTCTGTTCTAATTAATAACCTTTTTTTCAACTTAAGGAACATTTTTAAAATTGGTGTACTTTTTCTGAAATTTGTAACCTTTTAAAATTTGTAAACTATTTTTTAGAAATCGATGATTTTTTAAAAAAATTGATGAACCTTTTTTCGAAATTGATAAAAAAGTTATTGAAATTCGTTAGTTTTTTGAAGTTTGTGAACTCTTTTCAAAATCAATGAACATTTTTGAAGTCATGATTATTTTTTGTATTTTATTTTTCAAAAGTCCATGGTTTACCGGTCAACCATGACTATTGAGCAGCGACCCAGCGAGCAGCCAACAGAGAATGAACAATGAAAGTATTTTTCTGGAGCAAAAAAACGAGCCAGGGCGTGCGTTGGGCCGGCCAAGTGTGTGATCGCGTGAGTACCCTTCGCGAGCGGGCCCCTGAAGGGTCTTATATGAGCTCCTGTACAACCAGTGGAAAACCCTATGCGCCGCTCACTGCGTTAAATTATCGTCAGAACGCACAGGCGATACCCCCGCATCGCTGGCATTGGCCCGGGCCATTATACAAGAGCTAGCCAGCCGGTTTCGGCTTTGGGCTGGACCGTGAACCGTTTTTTTTCTTTTGACCGATTTTCCTGTTTCTTCTCTGGTTTTTTTCGTTTTTTCGTTTTCTTTATTCCGTTTTCTGTTTCCTTTTCTTCTTTCTTTTCCTTTTTTTTTCTGTTTTCTGGTTTTTTCGTTTCTTTTGAAAATTGTTCGGAAAGTTCAAATTTGTTCGTGTTTGTACAAAATGTTCAAAAATACAAAAAATGTTCGTGTTTAAAAAAATTGTTCATAAATTAAAAGAATGTTTGCATTTTGCAAAAGTTCTTCGGGCATTTCAAAAAATGTTCTTGTTTTGCAAAAAATGTTTGGAATGTTTTTGTTTAAAATTTTAACAATTTTTAAAAAATGTTCCTGTTTTCAAAAATTGTTCATGTTTTCATTTTTTCAGGAGTTCCAAAAAATGCTTCAAAATTCACAAGTTTTTATAAAATCGTGTTTGCGAATTTTGTTCTGGAATTTCAAAATATGTTCACGTTTCCAAATTATATTTTGAAATTTGAAAAATGTTCTCCTTTTAAAAAAAATTGTTCAAGATTTTCAAAAAATGTTCTTGTTTTGCAGAAATGTTATAGCGTTTAATTGATTTCGCAAATTTGGAAAGTGTTTGCCTTTCACAGAACGTTCCGATTTTTGAAAAAATGAATAGCTTTCAAAATTCCTAAATTTATTTGGATCTGTGCAGTGTGTTTGGTTCTTTAAAATTGATGCTACTCTTTAATCAGCTACAACTTCTAGCTTGGCTGGCAGGAACTCGTCGTTTATAGCAGTGCATCATGTGTTTTAATCCCCGCAACCGTATATAGTTTTTTAGCTACAGTGCTCATTCGATTTCGTTTGTTGTCTTCATGGGCCGGCCCAGTTGAAGCGCCGGCTGTGCGAAGCGACAGCAACTTGTCGCAGAGTGTGTCACATAGGAGGTCCCTTCGCTTTCATTATCTGCTGGTTTATGTGTTTGTTCAGATTTTCTGTTTTCTGTTTATTTCAACTTTTTTGTCTATACATCTGCACGTTTCAGTTTTGTTACTATTTTTATTTTATGGTTTATTTTTTGTTTTCGTTTTTTACATCCTTTGGTGTCAGTTTTGCTGCATTTTTTTTCTTATTTATTTTGTTTACACATATATTGGTTGCGGTTTTGCTCAAAAACAATTTCTGTTTATTTCTTTTTTTGTTGTCCAATTTTCAGTTTTTTTTCCTTCTACAGCTGTTTGTTTCAGTTTAAATTAGATACATTATTTTAAATTTAAATCTATCTTTTATTTTTTTCTGATTTCCCAATATTAAATTTTTGTTTTGATATCTGTTGGTTTTATTTCACTTTTAAGTTTCCCATTTTTCTACTTTTGTTTCGTTGAAAAATAGGCAAAAAGTTTAAAAGTGCCACCCCCCCCCCCACACACAATTTCCTTCCAGCTATGTGTTTCTTTTCAATCTTTGTTTGACATTTTTACATGACAAAAAAAATTCAGGATGTGCAAATTAAAAAAACTCCCAAGAACTTTTTTAAAAATCTTCTCTTGGACTTTAAAAAATATTTAGGAGTTAAAAATGTTTACTAAAGTAATTATCATGCATCTTATATTTTAACAAAACTAAAGATATGTTCACGGTTATTTGAAAATATTCATGAATTTCAAAAGTGTTGTAAATTTAGAAAATGTTCACACAATTTCATCCATTTTTCGTCCTTCAACAAATGTTCATAGAGATTCAAAAAAAATCATGTAATGAAAAATCTTTTGATTTATAAAATATATTTTAATTTACATGTAAACAATAAACCGAGTGGAAATCGAAGCAACCAAATAAATCACTAAAACCAATATATATAGCGCTCAGGAAGAAACGATGCCATGTTGAATTGGTCTGTCAGCCCATCAAGCAGGTGTGCGTGTTAAGTCTCCTTCTCAGAGACCGCTACATGTGGTGGTAGTGCATGTTAGGTTCATTCCCCATCTTGTCATACTAGGACGTTGATAAGATTGGCGATGTGCGTTGAGCAGTGAAGGATCAAGGATTAAGCTGATATGGAAGAATCTATGTCAACTATGAATCCCGACAAAGATAAAGATAACTAATTGGCGTGCCTGATATTACATCATTCCATGGGGTGTGTGTGTGTGTGTGTGGGGGGGGGGGGGGGGGGGGGGGGGGGGGGGGGGGGGGGGGGGGTAGCATATGCATATAGCAACAAGCATAACTCCTTCAAAAGGTTTCGAAGATCAGTCAAATAGGAAAATATGCGACAACTGAACTTCGTATTGGAAACATAATCTAATCTAATCATACTAAGCATGCAGGAAGACTAGTGGTCAAAAATGGTTTCATGCACACCTTTTTCCTTCCATATAAACCGCAACCAAGATCAAGCCATCACCGTTGTTCTCCCGAGTTACTCGGAATATTTCTTGCTTCACTGATCCGTCACATTTTTCTTCTGTGCCAATTGGTATTTCAACCCTTTCTTGTCGCTGGTCGAATCAATGGAGATTGTTGATCCTTCAGTGGCTTCTCCATTGACCAGCATCTTGGAGATAATTGTCATTATGTTCTTTTCTATCCACCTTTTTATGGGCCTTGCACCGTACGACTGTAAAAATCCAAGTAGTGTTGGTTCAGTAACATAGGGAAAGTGGATTACTATTTGCTATTTGAAAAGACAAGATAGATGGTATGATTACTTTGAAAAGGAAAATACTTACCGGGTCGTGTGATTCCGACAAAATGACATCCAACACGGCATCATTTATAACAACAGATATGCCCTTGCCAGCTATTTTAGCAAGGGCACTCTTCAGTTGGATATTCACGATTTCTTTCAGATGATGGTGTGAGAGCTGCTCAAATACTACAATTTCACTTAATCTATTGAGAAATTCAGGCTTGAAGCATTTTTGAACCTGCATCAACAAATATATGTCATAATGAATCAGTGAGCATCTGCTTTACTAAATTCCAAGTGGACTATCTGTGATTCACAAACCTGTTTCATGAGAAGGTTTCGCGAAGCAGTCATTGTCTTTTCTCCAGCCACTCCTACATTTAGGTGCTCTGCCCCAACATTTGAGGTTATAATGATAATTGTATTCTTGAAATCTACATTGTGTCCTTTACCATCAGTCAGCACACCATCGTCAAGGAGCTGAAGAAAAACATTCAACACTGACGGATATGCCTTCTCCACCTCATCAAAAAGGATAACACTGTATGGGCGCCTCCTAACTTTCTCGGTCAGTTGTCCACCATCTTCATAACCATGATTGCTTTATGGTGTTATGAAAGAAAACATTGTATGAGTAAAACTAAATATTGTGATATAATAATAATGCTTGAAATTAAGGTGTGTGTATTATAAATGAAACCTTGGGGGTGCTCCAACGAGACGTAGCACGGACTCGGGACTAACATACTCAGACATATCAAAGCGAAGCATCATTTTCTCACTACCAAATAGTTGTTCGGCGAGAGCTTTTGCAAGCTCTGTTTTTCCAACACCCGTTGTGCCCAAAAAAAGGAAGGAGCCTATCGGTTGGCCAGCTTGGTGAAGACCAACCCTTGAACGCAACACTGCTTCTGCAACTAAATTGACGGCTTCATTCTGCCCAACAACCCTCTCATGCAATCTATCGGCTAAGTGGATTAACTTGACACTCTCCTCTTGATTAAGCGTGGTTATAGGAATTCCAGTCCATCCGCTCACAACCTTCAAACTAAAAACCCCAGTTCAGACATATACATGACACGCACACTGCTGAAATAATAGAAGTGATGTGCATACCAACCTGTGCAATATGATCCGGCGCAACAACTGGATTTCCTCTTCCTAGCTCTATTGTCGTGCAAGCCTCGTCAATGAGATCAATTGCCTTATCAGGAAACCGACGACCTACACATACACAACAATGATATCCCAACTCAGCTCGTAAGTAAATTTTCGTCTCGAAACAACAGTAATAATAAAATAAACGCAGTAAAATTTAACCACCTGCAATATAGCGGTCAGCGAGGTGTACGGCAGCATCAATGGTAGCATCACGAATTTCGAGGCCATAATGCTTCTGGTACCGGGGTTTAAGCCCCTGGAGGATGGCAATGGTGGAATGGGTGCTGGGCTCCTTAACGTGCACCTTTTGAAACCGCCGCTCGAGTGCAGGATCCTTCTCGATGTACATGCAATACTCATCGTCAGTAGTGGCGCCCACACATCGGATATGGCCACGAGCCAATGCCGGCTTCAGCATGTTGGCCGCGTCCATCTGGGTGCCCGTGGCCGCTCCGGCGCCGAGAAGCATGTGCATCTCGTCGACGAACAAGATCACCTTGCCGCGTGCAGCCTCCACCTTCTTGACAAAGTCCGTCATACGCTCCTCGAACATGCCAACGTACGTTGTGCCAGCCACGATCGCCGCGAGGTTGAGCTCAATGACACGCGCTCCGGCGAGCTTGGACGGGACCTTCCCGGCGACGATGCGTTGGGCGAGGCCCTCGACGATGGCCGTCTTGCCGACCCCGGCGGCGCCCACAAGAGCGGCGCAGTTCTTGGTCCGGCGACAGAGGATGCGTATGAGACGATCAATCTCGTCATCACGCCCGATCACCGGATCGGCCTTGCCGGCCAAGGCCGTCACGTCCCGGCCGTAGGTGCGCAGGCATCTACTGTACTGGAAGTACCTCCACGCCGCCCAGCACGCAGCTGCCAATGCTCCGGCGCAGAGCACTTCACCGGCCGACGCTTCGACAGAGTGGATAGACGACGTATTGCCAGGTACGGCAGAGGAGTCCGTAGTTCCTCTCCCCAAGGTGATGATCCCATCAAACAATGACCAGGCCATGGTTGATTATCGTCGCAGGCACGAGTAGAGAGCTCGGCGAGTTTCCTCCGCTTCTGATTTCCAGCGTCCTCTTCTTTCTTTTCTTTGATTTGATTTGATGGACGCTCTCTCTTTCTTCACCGTGTAATTTATAAGTACAACATACATACAGTACATACAAGAATCAAAGGTAAGTCTGCTGTTCATATGGAAAGAATTATTCCCTTTTTTATTTGAGGGGGTGGAAAGTATTATTTGTTTGCTATTCGGAACAGAGAAACGACGCACACAGAAAGTTTTCCCGGCCGTATCCATCCATGGTTGCAAGTAGCCCTCCCCTCTGCCTTTCCACATTTGAAAAAAAAGAAGAAACCTTTCTGACTGCGCGTTCCATATTTAGATAGCACAAATAGAGTGTAAGTTATTCCCCGCAAATAGAGTATAAGTTAGGCCGAAAATAGGATGGGGCTTTAGAACATAATCTGACCCCTAGAATGCTTTAGAACAGCTGTTTATGCACAATGCTTCATCATGGCTGGCTTGATAGGTTCAGTACACTTTTTGCATTGTAACCGGGAAGCGAATGCGGTAGCTCATAGTTTAGCTAAGTTTGCTTATGAAAATAATGAGACTTGTAATTGGGTCGATGAACCCCAGACTTCCTGATTAATGTGTTAGTGAACGATGTAACCTTATTGCCAAGTTAATAAAGTGAGCCATGATGGCATTCCCTAAAAAAAATCTGACCCCTAGAAAAAAACCCTCTAAACCTCCGCGGACGCGCTCGGTCAGTACCCGGGCATGTCGGCTTTGACACCTCCCCACCTTCCAATTTCTTTGAAGAACACCACACTCTCTAAATTGTTGAGTCACATGCATGTGACTGATGGAGTTGAAGAGAGAGATAAACGAAAGAATAAAAACCGAGAAAAAGTGGTTCGCATCCTACGTGACAGACTATCCAGACACACCAGGACATCCCCATATATGGGTTGGGTATGGGGATTTACGGACTGGTCGGAGGAGGGGGGGGGGTTGGCATTTTTTATTCTATCTCTTGTCCAGTGAATGCGCTCTCCGCTGGGACCTGTGCGGAGAATTGAGGCTTCCGATTGTAGATGTTCTTAGCTCTAATATAACCATCATTTACGAAAAGTTTAGGGCAAAAAAGCCTATCCAACAGTTTCTACAAACTGGCTTTAACTTTAGAGGATCCGTAAAAGAAGCCTCTTCTCCCCACAAGTTTACGGGGAGATGTACTTTCTGTATCTTTTTGGCGGGATTGTAACGTCGCAGGAATGTTGCAGCGCCGCCGTCCCCGTACCACCACTCGTCGCTCGTGCCTTCGTCTGTAGCCACACTGTCTCACACCGCTGCCCGCTGCTCATGCCGTTGCCACCGAATGCCACCGCCAGCCGCTCGTGATGCCACCCGCGGCCACGCCGCCCCTCTCCGGAGACCACCACGAGCCTGCTTCGCCGCGCGTCGATGTTCCCACACTGCCTTGCATCGTTGCCTGCCCATGGCCTTCACGCGTGTCACTGACTGGTGGGCCCTGGGCCATTTAGCTAATTTGTCAAATAAAAAGTAAAATGGAAATAGATTTAGGGGAAGAAGTTTACGGGAGTTGACAAAAGTTGCTCCCAGACAATTTCCCCTAAAAGTAATGGGAAGCCAAAAAAACTGATTTTACGAAAAGATTTTTAGGGATACTATTGGAGTTGCTCTTACATATTTAGAAGGAGGGAGTAGGAGAATACTACATAGGATACATGTGTTCATCTTTTGCGTGGATTTTGCTAGGTCGGGGCCCCAAAGAGCTGAGTTGAGACTTGGGCCTATCCAGCAAAAGAAAAAGAAACAAAAGATTAGGGCCTCCTCAAATTTCATAAAAGAAAATTATAGTTTTGAGATAATTGATTTTCAGAAATGTTAACCATCTAACCTCATATCACAACGGTTTCTGAGTGAATGTTCTGCTAGCCGTTGGGTGAGATGCATGAATCTCGGCATAGGGGAGCATCCTTATGTCATGTTTTGCAACAATTCGCTCTTGTGGACAGCCGTGCGAACGAGCCCCCTCCCTGCTCTCTCCCCACTCGTCCTACTTCCTCTCTCCCCCTCACTCTCTACAGGCAGGTGATTCATGTGGCGCATCTCCATTTTTGCCAGCAATTCGCAAGCCGTCGACTCTCGGCATCGGAATGTCCATTTTCCTATGGCGCCATTGCTAGAGGCTTTGAGGTTGAAATGATCGTTATAGTCGACTAGAGGGGGGTGATTTGGCGACTAACAATTAACTTATTTTGCAAATTTTAGGTGTTGGGAATCGTTGCATGGAAAACAAAAAAAAATCTACGCACACGCAATGGTCTATCCACGGAGATGCATAGCAACGAGGGGGAGAGTGTGTCTATGTACCCTGTAGACCATAAGCGGAAGCGTTTCATAATGCGGTTGATGTAGTCGAACTTCTTCTCATGTCAACCGATCAAGTACCGAACGAACGGCACCTCTGTGTTCTGCACACGTTCAGCTCGGTGACGTCCATCGCCTTCTTGATCCAGCAAGTCGTCGAGGTAGTAGACGAGTTCCGTCAGCACGACGGCGTGGTGACGGTGATGGTGAAGTGATCCTCACAGGGCTTCGCCTAAGCACTACAAAAATATGACCGGGGGTGTAAACGGTGGAGGGGGGCGCCGCACACGGCTAACAATTGATCTGGTGTGTGCTAGGCACCTCCTTCCCACATATATATAGGTGGGAGGGGGAGGGGAGAGGCCAAGGGACACCCCAAGTATGACTGAATCCTGCTTGGGCTCCTCCCAAGCCACGCGCCCCCTGCCATATTTGTCAGAGGGGGAAGGAAAGAGGGGGGGGGGACGGACGGAAGGGGGAATCCTACTCCACTCTTTCCTTTCCCTTCCCCTCTTTCCTTATCCTCTTAGGCCGACACATATGGGGGGCGCATCAGCCCCTTGTGGCTGGTGCTTTTCCCCTCTTGGCCCATATCTTTTGCCGAGGGTGCCCGGAACTCCTTCCGGTGACCCGATAAGTACCCAATAACCCCTGAAACACTTCCGGTGTCCGAATACAATCGTTATATATATAAATCTTTACCACTCGACCATTTCAAGACTCCTCATCATGTCCGTGATCTCATCCGGGACTCCGAACAACATTTGGTCACCAAATCACATAACTCATATAATACTATATTGTCATTGAACGTTAAGCGTGCGGACCCTACGGGTTCGAGAACTATGTAGACATGACCGAGACACCTGGATGCCCATATTGGCTCCTACATATTCTACAAAGATCTTTATCGGTCGAACCATTATGACAACATACGTAATTCCCTTTGTCCGTCGGTATGTTACTTGCCCAAGATTCGATCGTCAGTATCTTCATACCTATTTCAATCTCGTTACCGGCAAGTCTCTTACTCATTCCGTAATACATCACCTCGTGAATAACTCCTTAGTCATTTGCTTGCAAGCTTATGATGTGTATTGCCGAGAGGGCCCAGAGACACCTCTCCGATACTCGGAGTGAGAAATCCTAATCTCGATCTATGCCAACTCGACAAACACCTTCGAAGATACATGTAGAGCATCTTTATAATAACCCAGTTACGTTGTGACATTTGATAGCACACAAGGCATTCCTCTGGTATCCGGGAGTTGCATAATCTCATAGTCGAAGGAATATGTATTTGACATGAAGAAAGCAATAACAATAAAACTGAACGATCATTATATTAAGCTAAGGAGTGGGTCTTGTCCATCACATCATTCTCCTAATGATGTGACCCCGTTATCAAATGACAACTTATGTCCATGGTTAGGAAACCTTAACCATCTTTGATCAACGAGCTAGTCTAGTAGAGGCTCACTAGGGACACGGTGTTTGTTTATGTATTCACACATGTATTAAGGTTTCCGATCAATATAATTCTAGCATGAATAATAAACCTAAAGGAAATATGCCCTAGAGGAAATAATAAATTTGTTATTTATATTTCCTTATATCATGATAAATGTTTATTATTCATGCTAGAATTGTATTAACCGGAAACTTGATACATGTGTGGATACATAGACAAAACATAGTGTCCCTAGTAAGCCTCTACTAGACTAGCTCGTTAATCAAAGAAGGTTAAGTTTCCTAACCATAGACATGAGTTGTCATTTGGTAAACGGGATCACATCATTAGGAGAATGATGTGATGGACAAGACCCATCCGTTAGCTTAGCATAATGATCATTAAGTTTTATTGCTATTGCTTTCTTCATGTCATAGACATATTCCTTTGACTATGAGATTATGCAACTCCCGAATACCGGAGGAATACCTTGTGTGCTATCAAACATCACAACGTAACTAGATGATTATAAAGATGCTCTATAGGTATCTCCGAAGGTGTTTGTTGGGTTGGAGTAGATCAAGATTAGGATTTGTCACTCCGAGTATCGGACAGGTATCCCTGGGCCCTCTCGATAATGCACATCATAATAAGCCTTGCAAGCAATGTGACTAATGAGTTAGTTGCGGGATGATGAATTACGAAATGAGTAAAGAGACTTGCCAGTAATGAGATTGAACTAGGTATGAAGATACCGATGATCGAATCTCGGGCAAGTAACATACCGATGACAAAGGGAATAACGTATGTTGTCATTACGGTACGACTGATAAAGATCTTCGTAGAATATGTGGGAACCAATATGAGCATCCAGGTTCCTCTGTTGGTTATTGATCGGAGAGGTGTCTTGTTCATGTCTACATAGTTCTCGGGCCCGTAGGGTCCCCACGCTTAACGTTTCGATGACAATTTTGTATTATATGAGTTATGTGATTTGGTGACTGAAAGTTGTTCGGAGTCCCGGATGAGATCACAGACATGACGAGGAGCCTTGAAATGGTCAAGAGGTAAAGATTCATATATAGGATGATAGTATTCAGACACCGGAAGTGTTTTGGGGCATACCGGGTACATATCGGAGTACCGGGGGGGGGGGGGTTACTGGAACCCCCCGGGAGAATAATGGGCCTTATGGGCCATAGGAGGGAAGCATACCAGCCCGCAAGGGGTGGTGCACCCCCCTAAGGAAGGAGGCCGAATAGGAGAAGGAGGTGGGGGTTCGGCCCCCCTTTCCTTCCTTCCCCTCTTTCCCTTTTCCCCCTTCCGGTAAAAGGAAAAGGGGGAGGCCGAATTGGACTAGGGGCCCAAGTAGGATTCCTCCTACTTGGGCACCCCCTTGGCTGCCTCTCCTCCCCTCCAACCTATATATATGTGGGAGGGGGGCACCGCTAGAGCACACAACATTGATTCCTAGCCGTGTGCGGCACCCCCTCCACAGTTTACGCCTCCGGTCATATAGTCATAGAACATAATCTAACCCCTAAAAAAACCTCAAACCTCCGCGGACGCGCTCGGTTAGTACCCGGGCATGTCGGCTTTGACACCACACCACACCCCTCCCCCCAATTTCTTTGAAGAATATCACACTTCCTAAATTGTTCGGTCACATGCATGTGATTGATGGAGTTGAAGAGAGGGATAAATGAAAGAATAAAAACTGAGAAAAAGTGGTTCATCCTACGTGACGGACTATCCGAACACACCAGGACATCCCCATATATGGGCTGTGTATGGGGATTTACGGACTGCCCGAAAGGGGAGGGGGGCATTTTTTATTCTATCTCTTGTCCGAGCAGTGAATGCGCTCTCCGCTGGGACGTGTGCGGAGAATTGAGGCTTCCGATTGTAGGTGCTCTTAGAGCAACTCCAACAGTTCCCTATCTCTAATATAACCATCGTTTACGGGAAGTTTAGGGAAAAAAGCCTCTCCAACAGTTTCCGTAAACTGGCTTTAACTTTAGAAGGATCCTGTAAAAGAGGTCTCTTCTCCCCACAAGTTTACGGAAATATGTCCTTTCTATATCTTTTTGACGGGATTGTAACCTCGCCGGAATGCCGCAGCGTTGCCGTCCCCGTACCACCACTCGCCGCTCGTGCATCCGTCTGCAGCCACACTGCCTCACACCGCTGCCCGCTGCTCATGCCATCGCCACTGAGTGCCACCAGCCGCTCGTGATGCCACCCGCGGCCACACCGCCCCTCTCCGGAGACCACCACGCGCCTGCTTCGCCGCCAGTCGATGTTCCGCACGCCGCCTCGCATCGCTGCCTGCCGATGGCCTTCACGCGTGTCACTGACTGGGTGGGCCTAGGCCATTTAGCTAATTTTGTCAAATAAAAAGTCAAATTAAAATAGATTTAGGGGAAGAAGTTTACGGTAGTTGACAAAAGCTGCTCGCAAACAATTTTCCCTAAAAGTAATGGGAAGCCAAAAAACTGATTTTACGGAAAGATTTTTAGGGAAACTATTGGAGTTGCTCTTACATATTTAGAAGGAGGGAGTAGGAGAATACTATAGGATACATGTTTTCATCTTTTGCGTGGATTTTGCTAGAACAGGGCCCCAAAGAGCTGAGAGGAGACTTGGGCCTATCCCGCAAAAGAAAAAGAAACAAAAGACTAGCGCCTTGTCAAATTTCATAAAAGAAAATTATAGTTTTGAGATAATTGATTTTCAGAAATGTTAACCATCTGACATCAGATCACAATGGTTTCTTAGTGAATGTTCTGCTAGCCGTTCGGTGAGGTGCACGAATCTCAGCACAGGGGAGCATCATATGTCATGTTTTGCAACAATTCACTCTTCTAGACAGCCGTGCGAACAAGCCCCCTCCCTGCTCTTCTCCCCACTCGCCCTACTTCCTCTCTCCCCCTCGCTCTCTGCAGGCAGCTGATTCATGTGGCGCATCTCCATTTTTGCCAGCAATTCGCAAGCCGTCGACTCTCGGCATCGGAATGTCCATTTTCCTACGGCGCCATTGCTAGAGGCTTCGAGGTTGAAATGATCGTTATGGTCGACTAGAGGGGGGTGATTTGGCGACTAACAATTAACTTATTTTGCAAATTTTAGGTTCAACAATAAAATAAGTCGTCGAGATATGCAACTGGGTGGACAACTTATATGACAAGCTCAACAACAAGAAATACAAGCTAGAGAGTAAACACAATAATACAAGTTTGCACAACGAAAGTAAAGGGTAGAAGTAACTGCAAGTGGAGATGAGGATGTGTTGCCAAAGTTCCCTCCTTGGTGATGGTGGTGGGGGGGGGCTATGTCTCTGTTGGAGGAGTGTGGAGGAACGATGCACCCCAAGCACCGCAATGTCTCACCCTATTCTCCTCAGGCCCTCACATGATGCAAGCTGTCTTTAATCCTAGCGGTACCCTTGAAGGTAGCAACCCAAAACTTTACAAACAAGTTTGGGGCAATCTCCACAACTTAATTGGAGGTTCCCAACACCACCATAGAGCTTCACCACAATGGAATGTGGCTCCCAGATGACCTCTTCTGTCTATAGTGTACAAACACCCAAGAGTAAGAAGATCCACAATAGAATGTATGGGGAATCAAATTTACTTTGGTGGAAGTATAGATCTAGGTTTCCTCTCTCAGTCCCTAGAAAATCAACAAGTTTGGTTGGCTAGAAAAGGAGATCGGGCACTAAGGAGAAGAGAGGCATGCGTGAGCTAGGTGGGAGAAGGAAGAACCCCCTCATTTTATAGTCCCTCACAAATCCAACCGTTATGCTGCCTTTTTTTCACTGGGCGGTACAACCGCTCCGGAGTGCAGTACAACTGCTCAAGACCCATCGAGTGGCCCAAACCAGATAGAGCGGTACAACCGCTGGCCAGGCCGGTAGTACAGGTTATTGCAACTGCAGGAGAACAGCCCAAAACCGCTACTAAGCCCGAGAAGAATGGGCCCCGAGAGGTGGTAGCCGCGGTACATGGAGCGGTGTAGGATCGAAAGTATGTCTAGAGGGGGGGGAGGGGTGATTAGACTACTTGACTTAATAAAAATCTAGCCTTTTCCCAATTTTAAGTCTTGGCAGATTTTAGTAACTTAGCACAATTCAAGTAATCAACCTACACATGCAATTGTAAGAGTATAGCAGCGGAATGTAAAACAATT
Organism: Triticum urartu; assembly: GCF_003073215.2. Taxonomy (NCBI): domain Eukaryota; kingdom Viridiplantae; phylum Streptophyta; class Magnoliopsida; order Poales; family Poaceae; genus Triticum; species Triticum urartu. The sequence goes on along the minus strand of NC_053024.1, from coordinate 68,315,608 downwards.
GCATATGAAGGTAAAGGGAGGAGTTTGGAGGGAGCAAACGCAATGTAGACATGGAGATTTTGGGCGTGGTTCCGATAGGTGGTGCTATCGTACATCCACGTTGATGGAGACTTCAACCCACGAAGGGTAACAGTTGCGTGAGTCCACGGAGGGCTCCACCCACGAAGGGTCCATGAAGAAGCAACCTTGTCTATCCCACCATGGCCATCGCCCACGAAGGACTTGCCTCACTAGGGTAGATCTTCGCGAAGTAGGCGATCTCCTTGCCCATACAAACTCCTTGGTTCAACTCCACAATCTTGACGGAGGCTCCCAAGTGACACCTAACCAATCTAGGAGACACCACTCTCCAAAAGGTAATAGATGGTGTGTTGATGATGAACTCCTTGCTCTTGTGCTTCAAATGATAGTCTCCCCAACACTCAGCTCTGTCTCATAGGATTGGATTTGGTAGAAATATGATTTGAGTGGAAAGCAACTTGGGGAAGGCTAGAGATCAAGATTTATGTGGTTGGAATGGAATATCTTGACCTCAACACAAGTGTAGGTGGTTCTCTCTCAGAAAATGTATGTTGGAAGTGTAGGCATATTCTGATGGCTCTCTCCACGAATGAAGAGTTGGTGGAGGGGTATATATAGCCTCCACACAAAATCTAACCGTTACACACAAATCTCCAAACTCGGTAGGACCGAATTATAAAACTCAGTCAGACCGATTTAGTTCAAAATGTGAATGTTATGATTTTCGATGGGACCGACATGTCAACTCGGTGGGACCGATTCCATTAGGGTTAGGGCATAACGTAATCTCGATGAGACCGATTACACAAACTCGGTGGGACCAATTTTGGTAATAGACAAACAGAGAGTTGGTCAGGCAAACTCGGTGGGACCGATTCGCTCATCTCGGTTAGACCGAAACGTTACGAAGGGGAAACAGAGAGTTTGCATTGCAATCTTGGTGGGACCGATCACTCATCTCGGTTGGACCAAAACGTTATGAAGGGAAACAGAGAGTTTGCAACCCCATCTCGGTGAGAACGAGATCCCTATCAGTGAGACCGAAGTGACTAGGGTTTGTGGCGGTGGCTATGTCAAGTGAACTCGATGGCGCGGGATAGAAGATTTCGGTGGGGCCGAGTTTGACTTTTGGTTTGGGACATATGTCGATATGAGAAAGTAGTTGAGGGTTTTTGGAGCATATCACTAAGCATTCTGAGCAAGTAACTCATTAAGCAACACCTCACCCCCTTTTAATAGTATTGGCTTTTCCTATGGACTCAATGTGATCTTGGATCACTAAAAGTAAAATGTAGAGTCTTGTGCTTTGAGCTTGAGCCAATCTTTTGTCCTCAGCATTTTGAGGGGTCCACTTTCTAATCCATGCCATGCCAATCATTGAGCTTTCCTAAAATATTTATCTTGAAATAGCATTAGCTCAATGAGCTATATGTTGTTAGGAATTACCAAAACCACCCAAAGATAGTTGCACTTTCATTCTCCCCCTTTTTGGTAATTGATGACAACATATAGATCAAAGCTTCTACAAATGATCATAAGATTGAAAAATATCGTCGCTTTAAGAAGTATGTGATAAGCAAGAGCTCCCCCTAAATTTGTGCATTATTTAAGGTTTGCGTTTGAATGCAAATGCACAATCGATTAGGATCGTGGGTTACTCTTCCATGTCACATACATCTTGGTGGAGCGCTCAAAATGATACAAATTAAAAGCATGCACTCATCACCGAGCAAGTGAATGATCATATATAAGATATAAAAGATAGTATCATTCAACCAAGCATTAAGGTAGCAAATGATCAACCACATGATCAAATAAGTATCTCACACAATAAAAAGTTCAACCAAAAGCAAGAGAGATAAAAACCAAGACACTCTCTCTCGAAGCCTATGATCTATACATATTTCTCCCCCTTTGGCAACAAGTTACCAAAAAGTTTGAAAATGCATAGTGCTATGAGTCTCTCAGGCTTGATCTTCGGGAGGTGGTTTAGAGAGAACTCCAAGGACGAAGGCATCTGTCAATGTAGTTGGAGCTGGTGGAGTGGGTGCTGGAGGTGGCACTGGAGCTGTAGCTGCTGGTGCTGACAATGTAGCTCTAGCATCTAAAACTGGCACTGCAGCAGACCTCGGACCTCATGGAACACGCTGAAAAGCATCTGTAGTTTCCTTGCCTCTCCTCTCTTCTGATTCCTCCTGAAGCTGCTCAACTGAAGTCTGAATCTCAATTACCTTGAGGTCAAGATCATAGAATTTTGTCTCAACAATCCTCTGCAGGCTCTCCTGATTCTGAGTCAGGGTGGCCAAGCCCTTCTCAATCCTCAGTGTAGCTTGAATCAGATAGCCTAATTGATCTTGCTTGCTCTTCAGGAAAACTTGAGATGCCTCTTCAACACTTGGCATCTTGGCAGCTTTCTCAGCCTTAGCTTTGGCTCTCTTCTCTTGTACTTGAGCTGATGATGGTTCCTCCTCATTCATCACTACTGTGTTGTCTTTAAATTCAGGATATAAGGGTAGATGCTCCTTGTCCAGCAAATAAGTTCTTGTGTCCATCTTAGAATTGATGAGCTCCTGAATATGTGGATCATACCCACAACTTCTCTTTTGATCAACAGCTATCCTCTTGATTGTTTCTACAATCAAACTCATAACCTTGAACTTCCGAGGGACATCAAAGATTTGCAGCATGTTGATGGAGTGTCCTCTAATCATCTTGTGATCTCCTAACTTGGGTAGCAGGGTGTGCGTTAAGATCCAGTTGATAGTAGGCAGACCAGACAACAAGAAGTGTACAGATCCAAGCTTATGGGTCTCCAAAGCTTTATCCGGGATCTCTTTGTACATGTTTGCCATGGAGTTGTGATCCTTCTTTTTCTTGGCATACACATCCAAGTCATCCTCATGTTCCTTTGGGGCGTCGATTAGTTTTGCCCATTCTTCAATAGTGGACTGGTACCTTGTACCCTCAGACATCCAAACTATCCTTCCATCTGGATAGAAGTGGGTAGTGGAGTAAAACTGCATAATCAGCTCATCATTCCATTTGGTGAGATTCTATCCAACAAATTCATCTACTCCACATGCCTTGAAACTATCATATAATCCTGTGAAGTGATCTTCATTCTCCTTGATATATTCCCAATCAATCAATTTCATGTCACATACAATGGGCTTCTTGTCAAGCAAAATTGTCTCATAGAAGTATTGATGTTCCTTTGTATGAAACCTATAGTCAACTGCAGTCCTCCTCCTAACAACATAGGAATCAGACTATCTCCACAATCTCAGTCCTGCATCCTTTCTGATGTGCATGTCCTCAGCGACTGGATGATCATCATTATGGTCAGGAATTTTCGGCTTCAACTTCCTCAAAACAAGTGAATCATCTTCCTCTTCTTGAGCTTCAGGCACCGGGGCCTTGTTCTTCTCCTCAGCAGGTATGCTTCTGGTATTCCTCTTGGGCGCAGAAGGCTTCTGAGCAGCAGCCTTGGGAGCAGATTTGGGCTTAGATGGAGCAGCCCCTGACTTAATTGCATCTCCCATAAGCTTTTGAGCTTTGGGAGTTGGTGCAGCATCCTCTTCCTCTTCCTCTTCTTCTGGATCTCTCATAATGGAGGATCTTCCAAGCACTCTGGCAGTGGTCTTCTTGACCCTTTCCTTCCTCTTCTTTCCTTCTCCAACAACCTCTTCAGTTGGCTTGGAGGTTTCAGCAGTTGAGGCTCTAACCTTTAAGGTTGGCACCCTCTTGGTAGGGGCCTTCTTGTGCAAGCCAGGCTTAGTTGTAGCAGCTGACCCATATTTTTCTTCAGCACCTTCTTCTTGGAGCTGACTTCCTGATACGTCTCCAACGTATCTATAATTTTTGATTGCTCCATGCTATATTATCTACTATTTTGGACTATATTGGGATTTATTTTCCACTTTTATATTATTTTTGGGACTAACCTATTAACTGGAGGCCCAGCCCAGAATTGCTGTTTTTTTGCCTATTTCAGTGTTTCGAAGAAACGTAATATCAAACGGAGTCCAAACAGAATAAAATCTTCGGGAACGTGATTTTCTCACCGAACGTGATCCAGGAGACTTGGACCCTGCTCCAAGGAACAAAAGAGGCGGTCACGAGGGTGGGGGCCCCCCTAGGGCGCGGCCCCTGCCTCGTGGGTCCCTCGTTGCTCCACCGACGTACTCCTTCCTCCTATATATACACACGTACCCCCAAACGATCAGAACAGGAGCCAAAAACCTAATTCCACCGCCGCAACTTTCTGTATCCACGAGATCCCATCTTGGGGCCTGTTTCGGAGCTCCGCCGGAAGAGGGCCGTCATCATGGAGGGCTTCTACATCACCATAGCCCTTCCGATGAAGTGTGAGTAGTTTACCTCAGACCTTTGGGTCCATAGTTAGTAGCTAGATGGCTTCTTCTCTCTCTTTGAATCTCAATACAAAGTTCTCCCCCTCTCTCGAGGAGATCTATTCGATGTAATCTTCTTTTTGCGGTGTGTTTGTTGAGAACGATGAATTGTGGGTTTATGATCAAGTCTATCTATGAATAATATTTGAATCTTCTCTGAATTCTTTTATGCATGATTGGTTATCTTTGCAAGTCTCTTCGAATTATCCGTTTGGTTTGGCCAACTAGATTGGTAGTTCTTGCCATGGGAGAAGTGCTTAGCTTTGAGTTCGATCTTGCGGTGTCCTTACCCAGTGACAGAAGGGGAAGCAAGGCACGTATTGCATCATTGCCATCGAGGATAACAAGATGGGGTTTATTTCATATTGCATGAATTTATCTCTCTACATCATGTCATCTTGCTTAAGGCGTTACTCTGTTTTTAACTTAATACTCTAGATGCATGCTGGATAGCGGTCGATGAGTGGAGTAATAGTAGTAGATGCAGAATCGCTTCGGTCTACTTGTCACGGACGTGATGCCTATATACATGATCATGCCTAGATATTCTCATAATTATGCTCAATTCTATCAATTGCTCAGCAGTAATTTGTTCACCCACCGTAGAATACTTATGCTCTTGAGAGAAGCCACTAGTGAAACCTATGGCCCCCGGGTCTATTCTCATCATATCAATCTCCATCACTTTAATATTGTTTTGCTATTTATTTTGCCTTTACTTTTTACTTTGCATCTTTATATCAAAAATACCAAAATACTCTATCTATCAGATCTCACTCTCGTAAGTGATCGTGAAGGGCTTGACAACCCCTAATCGCGTTGGTTGCGAGTAGCTATCATTTTGTGCAGGTACGAGGGACTTGAGCGTGGCCTCCTACTAGATTGATACCTTGGTTCTCAAAAACTGAGGGAAATACTTACGCTACTCTGCTGCATCATCCCTTCCTCTTCGGGGAAAACCAACGCAAGCTCAAGACGTAGCAAGATGGATTTCTGGCGCCGTTGCCGGGGAGTCTACGCAAAAAGTCAATATACCAAGTACCCATCACAATCCCTATCTCTCGCATTACATTATTTGCCATTTGCCTCTCATTTTCCTCTCCCCCACTTCGCCCTTGCCGTTTTATTCGCCCTCTCTCTCTATCCTCCCTCTCTATTTGCCTCTTTTGCCTGTTTCTTGTTTGCTTGTATGGTTGGAATAGTCATTTATTTATTACTAAACAGAGAACCTAAGATCTATGGATCCTCATCCGCTTGCTAATCTTTTTAAGAGATCCAATTATGATGAACCAATTGCTAGTGAGTTATGTGCACTAGATTATCTTTATGAGGTTTGGCTTGAAATTCGTGAATCTGAAAAGTATGATGAATTACTTTATGAAGCGATTCATGATAGATCTTTGAATAAAAAGCATGATTGCAATGATTTTACTATAAACTCTCTTGATGTCAGTTGTGCTAATAATATGCAAAACCCCAAGCTTGGGGATGCTAGTTTTGCTATGTCCTCTACTTGTTGGAATGATCATGATTGGGGTGATTCTTCTTATGGTATTGAAAATTTATTTAAGCCCCATGATGAATATGAGATTGATAATAGTGTTTGAAATATTATTGAAAGTGGGTTTGGAAGAGTGTCAACTTTAAATCCCACATATTTGGAGAACATTCAATCTTATGAAAATCTTGATAAAAGTGGGTTTGGAGAAGTCATGCCTTTAGTTAATGTTAATCCCACTATTTTGGAAGAGTGTCAACTTTGCATGCATGTGGATCGTGTTGAAAATATTTTATGTGATAGCTATTTTGTTGAATTTGCTTATTATCCTACATGTAATCATTATGAGAGAGGAAAATATGGTGGTAGAAATTTTCATGTTACTAAATTACCTCTCGTTATGTTGAGATTACTATCGTTTCTTTCCTCTTCCATGCATATGCTAGTTTTTGCTTGCCATGATAATTTGTTTGCCTATAAGATGCCCATGCATAGGAAGTATGTTAGACTTAGATGTGTTTGTCACATGTATTATGATGCTTTCTTTGTGCTTCAATTCTTGTCTTTCATGTGAGCATCATTGAAATTATCAATGCCTAGCTAAAAAGGCTTTAAAGAAAAGCGCTTGTTGGGAGTCAACCCAATATTTTTACTTGCTTTTATTTAATAAATAAATTATATAGACTCTGTTTTGGTTGTGTTTTTTTGTTTAATTAGTGTTTGTGCCAAGTAGAACCGTTGGGAAGACTTGGGGAAAGTCTTGTTGAACTTCCTGTAAAAAACAGAAACTTTAGCGCTCACGAGAACTGCTGCCATTTTTATTTGAAGAGTTATATTTAGTTAATTCTTTTTGAAGACGATTAATAGATAAATTCCTCACGTCCAGCAATTTATTTTAGAATTTTTGGGGTTCTAGATCTTGCACTAGCTACAGATTACTACAGACTGTTCTGTTTTTGACAGATTCTGTTTTTCGTGTGTTGTTTGCTTATTTTGATGAATCTATGGCTAGTAAAATAGTTTATAATCCATAGAGAAGTTGGAATACAGTAGGTTTAACACCAATATAAATAAATAATGATTTCATTGCAGTACCTTGAAGTGGTCTTTTGTTTTCTTCCGCTAACGGAGCTCACGAGTTTTGTGTTGTGAAGTTTTCAAGTTTTGGGTAAGAATTTGATGGATTATGGAACAAGGAGTGGAAAGAGCCTAAGCTTGGGGATGCCCATGGCACCCCCAAGATAATCCAAGGACACCAAAAAGTCAAATCTTGGGGATTCCCCAGAAGGCATCCCCTCTTTCGTCCACTTCCATCGGTAACTTTACTTAGAGCTATATTTTTATTCACCAACATGATATGTGTTTTGCTTGGAGCGTCTTGTATTATTTGTGTCTTTTTTTTCTAGTATACCACAATCATCCTTGCTTTACACACCTTTTGAGAGAGCCATACATGAATTAAAATTTGATAGAATACTCTATGTGCTTCACTTATATCTTTTGAGCGTTATAATTTTGCTCTATGTGCTTCACTTATATCTTTTGAGCTAAGTAATTTTGCTCTATGTGCTTCACTTAGATCTTTTAGAGCACGGTGGTGGATTTGTTTTAAAGAAACTATTGATCTCTCATGCTTCACTTAAATTATTTTTAGAGTCTCTTAAATAGCATGGTAATTTGCTTAATAATAATATGCTTGGTATTCTAGATTTGTGAAACTTTCTTTTGAGTGTGTTGAATACTAAGAAAAGATTGAAGCATGATAATTGTTTTGAGATATGGAGGTGATAATATTAAAGTCATGCTAGTGGAGTAGTTGTGAATTTAAAGAAAACTTGTGTTGAAGTTTGTGATTCCCGTAGCATGCACGTATGGTGAACCGTTATGTGATGAAGTCGGGGCATGATTTATTTATTGATTGTATTCCTTATGAGTGGCGGTCGGGGACGAGCGATGGTCTTTTCCTACCAATCTACTCCCCTAGGAGCATGCGCGTAGTACTTTGCTTTGATAACTTCTAGATTTTTGCAATAAGTATATGAGTTCTTTATGACTAATGTTGAGTCCATGGATCATACGCACTCTCACCCTTCCACCTTTGCTAGCCTCTCTAATACCGCGCACCTTTCACTGGTATCATACACCTACCATATACCTTCCTCAAAACAGCCACCATACCTACCTATTATGGCATTTCCATAGCCATTCCGAGATATATTGCCATGCAAATTTCCATCATCTAGTTCATCATGACACATCCATCATTGTCATATTGCCTAGCATGATCATGTAGTTGACATAGTATTTGTGGCAAAGCCACCGTTCATAATTTTCATAATTGTCACTCTTGATTCATTGCATATCCCGGTACACCGTCGGAGGCATTCATATAGAGTCATATTTTGTTCTAAGTATCGAGTTGTAATTGTTGAGTTGTATGAAAAATAAAAGTGTGATGATCATCATTATTAGAGCATTTTCCCAGTGAGGAAAGAATGATGGAGACTATGATTCCCCCACAAGTCGGGATGAGACTCCGGACGAAAAATAAAAAAAAGAGGCCAAAGAAGCCCAAATAAAAAAAAGAGAGAAAGGCCATAAAAAAGAGAAAAAGGCCCAAATAAAAAAATGAGAGAAAAAGAGAGAAGGGACAATGTTACTATCCTTTTACCACACTTGTGCTTCAAAGTAGCACCATGATCTTCATAGTAGAGAGTCTCTCATGTTATCACTTTCATATACTAGTGGGAATTTTACATTATAGAACTTGGCTTGTATATTCCAATGATGGGCTTCCTCAAATTGCCCTAGGTCTTCATGAGCAAGCAAGTTGGATGCACACCCACTTAGTTTCTTTTTGAGATTTCATATACTTATAGCTCTAGTGCATCCATTGCATGGCAATCCCTACTCACTCACATTGATATCTATTAATGGGCATCTCCATAGCCCGTTGATACGCCTAGTTGATGTGAGACTATCTTCTCCTTTTTGTCTTCTCCACAACCACCATTCTATTCCACTCATAGTGCTATATCCATGGCTCACGCTCATGTATTGCGTGAAGATTGAAAAACTTTTGAAAAAGTTAGAGTATGAAACAATTACTTGGCTTGTCATCGGGGTTGTGCATGATTTAAATACTTTGTGTGGGGAAGATGGAGCATAGCCAGACTATATGATTTTGTAGGGATAACCTTCTTTGGCCATGCCATTTTGAGAAGACATAATTGCTTTGTTAGTATGCTTGAAGTATTATTATTTCTTATGTCAATATAAACCTTTGTCTTGAATCTTTCTAATATGAATATTCATACCACAATTAAGAAGATTTGCATTGAAATTATGCCAAGTAGCACTCTGCATCAAAAATTCTCTTTTTATCATTTACCTACTCGAGGACGAGCAGGAATTAAGCTTGGGGATGCCTGATACGTCTCCAACGCATCTATAATTTTTGATTGCTCCATGCTATATTATCTACTGTTTTGGACTATATTGGGCTTTATTTTCCACTTTTATATTATTTTTGGGACTAACCTATTAACCGGAGGCCCAGCCCAGAATTGCTATTTTTTACCTATTTCAGTGTTTCGAAGAAATGGAATATCAAACGGAGTTCAAACGGAATAAAATCTTCGGGACCGTGATTTTCTCACCGAACGTGATCCAGGAGACTTGGACCCTGCTCCAAGGAACAAAAGAGGCGGTCACAAGGGTGGGCCCCCCTAGGGTGCGCCCCCTGCCTCGTGGGCCCCTCGTTGCTCCACCGACGTACTCCTTCCTCCCATATATACACACGTACCCCCAAACGATCAGAACAGGAGCCAAAAACCTAATTCCATCGCCGCAAATTTCTGTATCCACGAGATCCCATCTTGGGGCCTGTTCCGGTGCTCCGCCGGAAGAGGGTCTTCATCACGGAGGGCTTGTACATCACCGTAGCCCTTCCGATGAAGTGTGAGTAGTTTACCTCAGACCTTCGGGTCCATAGTTAGTAGCTAGATGGCTTCTTCTCTGTCTTTGAATCTCAATACAAAGTTCTCCCCCTCTCTCGAGGAGATCTATTCAATGTAATCTTCTTTTTGCGGTGTGTTTGTTGAGACCGATGAATTGTGGGTTTATGATGAAGTCTATCTATGAATAATATTTGAATCTTCTCTGAATTCTTTTATGCATGATTGGTTATCTTTGTAAGTCTCTTCGAATTATCCGTTTGGTTTGGCCAACTAGATTGGTAGTTCTTGCCATGGGAGAAGTGCTTAGCTTTGGGTTCGATCTTGCGATGTCCTTACCCAGTGACAGAAGGGGCAGCAAGGCACGTATTGCATCGTTGCCATCGAGGATAACAAGATGGGGTTTATTTCATATTGCATGAATTTAACTCTCTACATCATGTCATCTTGCTTAAGGCGTTACTCTGGTTTTAACTTAATACTCTAGATGCATGCTGGATAACGATCGATGAGTGGAGTAATAGTAGTAGATGCAGAATCGTTTCGGTCCACTTGTCACGGACGTGATGCCTATATACATGATCATGCCTAGATATTCTCATAATTATGCTCAATTCTATCAATTGCTCAGCAGTAATTTGTTCACCCATCGTAGAATACTTATGCTCTTGAGAGAAGCCACTAGTGAAACCTATGGCCCCCGGGTCTATTCTCATCATATCAATCTCCATCACTTTAATATTGTTTTGCTATTTATTTTGCCTTTACTTTTTACTTTGCATCTTTATATCAAAAATATCAAAAATACTCTATCTATCAGATCTCACTCTCATAAGTGACCGTGAAGGGCTTGATAACCCCTAATCACGTTGGTTGCGAGTAGCTATCGTTTTGTGTAGGTACAAGGGACTTGAGCGTGGCCTCCTACTGGATTGATACCTTGGTTCTCAAAAACTGAGGGAAATACTTACGCTACTCTGCTGCATCATCCCTTCCTCTTCGGGGAAAACCAATGCAAGCTCAAGACGTAGCACTTCCTCCTCAATAGCCACATAGTCCTCATCTTCAGAATCTGAGGTTTTCTTCTTCCTTGACCTGGTGGCTGCTTTGGGCAAGTTACTTGGTGTGCTCCTGCTGCCATCATCAGAAGTGCTAGAGGGACTAGTGCCCTCACTCAATTGCACTTGTTCTTCAGACCTGTTCTGGCTGTCGCTTTGATCAGACATCTCTGCAAACTTACTGACAGCAGACCCTGTGAATAGATATAGACGAGGTAGAGTGGATGAGCATCACAAAGTGCAGAGTTTTTGCAAAAATATGACTTAAAAACTTAGTTTTAGTTCTCCACTGAAAGCATTTCGGAGCTAACGATTTGTAAACTCGGTGATACTGAAGCAGCTTTTGGAACCTAAACTAGTGAACTGGGTCAGACAGAGTCACAGTTTGGTGGCACCGAGACTGCTAGGGTTTCACAAAGAATCGAACTCGGTCACACCGATTTGCAATTTTCGGCCAGACCGAAAATGCATGTGCTATGGCCTAAGCCAAATCGGTGAGACCGATTTCTACAATTCAGTCAGTCCGAGATGAGTCCGGCGGAGACCTAACCCTAAATTTTCAAATCCAATCTAATCTAAAGGATGTTTTCAGTGGATAGAGTGTTTGCATACGTGGTCATGATTATGGCCGAGCAATGTGTTATGAATCGGAATTAAAAGAATAGCACAAAGGATCGAACTCGTACCCAAGTTCGGCGGAGTTCGCTACGACGGCAACAGAGGGTCAGAATTCCGTTGACGGCGATAAACCAGCGGCGGTAGGTCGCTGGCGGCGAGAAGACGATCCGGAGACCCGAGGCGGCAGAGCAGGATACGTGCGGACTGAGAGGTTTCGAAGAAAATTCCAAAATCTCACCCGTGGGTTTATATATCCCGACCCTGTCGGTGTGATAGAGTGGAACAACTTGGTGGCACCGAGATGCAGAATCGCAAGCGGTTACTGCAACTCGGTCCGAGTGGAACAACTCGGTGGCACCGAGATGCAGAATCTCAAGCGGTTACTGCAACTCGGTGTGACCAAAAAGTTCAAATCGGTTACACCAAGATTGAAAACGTAGATTAACTTAGTGATCTCGGTGTGACCGAAATGGATGACTCGGTCATACCGAAATGAACAAAGAGGTTTTGGAAGTTTAAGTCTATGACGAATCGAGGACTCCAAGTGCTCCTCACACAGAGTGGTTCGAATCTGACTTGATCAAACTTTGTGATGTAGCATGAATAGAGTTTGAGACGAGAAAAGCACAGATAGCTAGAGGGAGTTCTTAGGCATTCTTGTCCTTCCATTTGGCAAAAGAGAAAAAGCCAAACAATTAAAGCAACAAATGGATGTCCTCGAATGAGTAAAATATGCATCCAACATGCTCACACAATAAAATGGCAAATGAAATATGTGACAAAGCATGCACAATCACTCTAGCATCTATCAAGCAATTTGGCGATGACTAGGTCATCTATATATGAGTATATTGACTGAGGAGTCAAATGAGAACGTTTGATCGTAGGTCATACTCACCGTTTAAGCACAAGTCGGGTTACCACTTTTACATAAAGCATTGTTGTGCTCACATCATTAGAGTTGCTTTAGCTCAATTGATTAGAGTAAAGCTCCCCCTAGATGTGATATCCCCCCTAAGAGGGATGAACTAACCTTGGGTTTTATCGATGGTGACTTCATGTAGGTGTTGAAGATGTAGATGCTCAATGTTGATGTAGATCATTTGGAGCAATCCTTTGGAGTGAGTTGCACTTTCAATACCTACACGGCTTAGTCCCACAAGGAACAAACAAGGATATCCATAGACATAGAGTGATATTCACATGAGATGATGTCCATGAATGCATTAGGTTACCTTGTCCCTTGTCTTACCAACAAGAGGGTTTGTGACTCCTTGAACTAGTGCAAGATATGGAAGTTGTTTGCACTTGTCCTTGCCAAGATGATAAGAGTGAAGTATGTTGGCGGAGTCACCCTCAAGAACTCTCTAGTTCTTCTTCTTAGGGATCCACACCATCTTGATGGGAATCCTTGGAGTTGTAGTCATACTTGATGAAGTGGAACTTGATGTAGTCTTGGGAACCCACTTGACCAAGGCCTCAGGTGCTTCTTCAAATACATCAATCTCCTCTTGAAGCTTGTCCTTGCCTTTTAGCTTGTGGTCTTGTGGTGGAAGATCATCTTGAGCTTGTGTTCCTTGGAAAGAAGTAGGATCATACTTCTCTTGTTGAGGAACAAACTTCGTCTTGGGGTATTGATCTTCTTCCCACTCAACTCCATAGGCATTGAACTTTCATTCAAAACCAACACCTTGATTCTTCCGGTGTCTTCCTTACTTGCGTACAATGTAAGAAGAACTTTTCTTGCGAAGATCATTATTGATTGCTTTTAGGAACTCATGCTCTTGCTCAAGGTTGAGCTTTTCAAAGCGTAGCTTCTCATGAGTCTTTAAAAGTTCTCGATGATCTTCCAAGGTAGTTTCATGAGCTAACTTAAGAGTGTTTAGTTCTTTAGTTAGACGTTCAATCTCCTTCTTATCATTGTCATTCATTTTATCTTGATTAGCATGATTAATAGCAAGTTAATCATAGTTTTCATAACTAGACTTGTCAACAAGTAAATCATCATCACCTAGCAAATCATCTTCATCACTATTAAAATCAACATACTCGGGGTGTGATACCTTTGGGCCTTTAGCCATGAAGCATCTTCCAATTCCTTCATTTGGTGACTCAAATATGTCGTAGGAGTTGGTTGACACAAGAGCTAGACCGGCAACACCTACATCTTGAGTATATTCAGAGTCAGAGTGATAACTTATTTCAGAGTGATTGTCGGAGTCGGAGCCGGATACCCATTCACCAACATGAGCTTGATGTCTTCGTTTGGTGTAGCTCTTTGATGACTTGTCCTTCCTTTCCGAATCCTTGCTTCTCCGTTATGTTCTTCATTCATAACGATCATCTCTACTCCTTCTCTCTCTTGGTGGTGATTCTTCTCTTCTATTTCTTCTTTTGGGAGAATCTTCTCTTCTTTTGTAGGGAGCCGTACACTCATTGGAATAATGTCCGGGTCTTCCACAATTGTAGCAATTGTGTTCACGACTTGAAGATCTTTTGTCATTGTAGGACCTTGACTTGGAACTTCTTTCTTTGCTTCTACTCTTGTAAAACTTGTTGAAGTTCTTCACCATCAGGCTCAATTCTTCATTGAAGGTTTGTTTCTCACTTGATGATGTGGGAGCATCACATAAGGCTTTATAAGCACCACTTGACTTGTTGTGAAGCTCTTCCTTATCCTTGAGTGACATCTCATGAGCAACAATTCTTCCAATGACTTCTGTTGGCTTGAGATCTTTGTAATTGGGCATCATTTGGATCAATGTGCACACGGTATCATATTTTCCATCCAAGGCTCTTAGGATCTTCTTGATGATGAATCTATCGGTCATCTCTTCACTTCCTAAGCCGGCAATCTCATTTGTGATGAGAGCAAGCCTAGAGTACATTTCAGCGACACCTTCACCATCCTTCATTTTGAACTTGTCAAGTTGACTTTGAAGCACATCCAATTTGGATTCCTTGACGGAGTCGGTACCTTCGTACATATCAATCAAAGTGTCCCAAATTTCCTTTGCATTCTCAAGATGGCTGATTTTGTTGAATTCTTTGGGGCACAATCCGTCGAAGAGAATATCACAAGCTTGAGCATTGTATTGCAGCATCTTCAACTCTTCCGCGGCAGCTTCACGGTTTGGTTCTCTCCCATCAATGAATTCACCTTGCAAGCCAATACACACAATAGCCCAGACGGCGAGGTTATGTCCAAGAATATTCATTTTCATCTTATGCTTCCAACTAGCAAAATTAGTACCATCAAAGTAAGGACCTCTATGGTGGTAATTTCCCTCACTAGATGCCATACTCTCCTAGGTTGTGAAACCAAGGCTATGATCACCAAAAGCTATGGAAATCGAAGCAAATGGAGACCAAAGCTCTGATACCACTTGTAGGATCGAAAGCATGTCTAGAGGGGGGGGGTGATTAGACTACTTGACTTAATAAAAATCTAGCCTTTTCCCAATTTTAAGTCTTGGCAGATTTTAGCAGCTTAGCACAATTCAAGTAATCAACCTACACATGCAATTCTAAGAGTATAGTAGCGGAATGTATAACAATTGCATATGAAGGTAAAGGGAGGAGTTTGGAGGGAGCAAACGCAATGTAGACACGGATATTTTTGGCATGGTTCCGATAGGTGGTGCTATAGTACATCCACGTTGATGGAGACTTCAACCCACGAAGGATAACGGTTGCGCGAGTCCACGAAGGGCTCCACGAAGAAGCAACCTTGTTGATACGTCTCCGTCGTATCTACTTTTCCAAACACTTTTGCCCTTGTTTTGGACTCTAACTTGCATGATTTGAATGGAACTAACCTGGACTGACGCTGTTTTCAGCAGAATTGCCATGGTGTTATTTATGTGCAGAAACAAAAGTTCTTGGAATGACCTGAAACTTCACAGAGCAACTTTTTGGAAAATATAAAAAATACCTGCAAAAGATGAAGGCCAGGGGGCCCACCACCTATCCACGAGGGTGGGGGGCACGGCCCCTATCTCGTGGGCCCCCTGGAGCTCCTCCGACTCCAACTCCAACTCTATATATTGTGTTTCGGGGAGAAAAAAAAATCAGAGAGAAGAATTCATCGCGTTTTACGATACGGAGCCGCCACCAAGCCCTAAAACCTCTCGGGAGGGCTGATCTGGAGTCCGTTCGGGGATCCAGAGAGGGGAATCCGTCGCCATCGTCATCATCAACCATCCTCCATCACCAATTTCATGATGCTCACCGTCGTGCGTGAGTAATTCCATCGTAGGCTTGCTGGACGGTGATGGGTTGGATGGGATCTATCATGTAATCGAGTTAGTTTTGTTAGGGTTTGATCCCTAGTATCCACTATGTTCTGAGATTGATGTTGCTATGACTTTGCTATGCTTAATGCTTGTCACTAGGGCCCGAGTGCCATGATTTCAGATCTGAACCTATTATGTTTTCATCAATATATGAGAGTTCTTTATCCTATCTTGCAAGTCTATAGTCACCTATTATGTGTTACGATCCGTTAACCCCGAAGTGACAATAATCGAGATACTTACCGGTGATGACCATAGTTTGAGGAGTTCATGTATTCACTATGTGTTAATGCTTTGTTCCGGTACTCTATTAAAAGGAGGCCTTAATATCCCTTAGTTTCCGTAAGGACCCCGCTGCCACGGGAGGGTAGGACAAAAGATTTCATGCAAGTTATTTTCCATAAGCACGTATGACTATATTCGGAATACATTCCTACATTACATCAATGAACTGGAGCTAGTTCTATGTCACCCTAGGTTATGACTGTTACATGATGAACCGCATCCGGCATAATTCTCCATCACTGATCCATTGCCTACGAGCTTTCCATATATTGTTCTCCGCTTATTTACTTTTCCGTTGCTATTGCTATCATCACTACAAAATACCAAAAACATTACTTTTGCTATCATTACCTTTTGCTACCGTTACCACTATTATCATATTACTTTGCTACTAAACACTTTGTTGCTGATATTAAGTTTCCAGGTGTGGTTGAATTGACAACTCAACTGCTAATACTTGAGAATATTCTTTGGCTCCCCTTGTGTCGAATCAATAAATTTGGGTTGAATACTCTACCCTCGAGAACTATTGCGATCCCCTATACTTGTGGGTTATCACTTGTCTATCCCACCATGGCCATCACCCACGAAGGACTTGCCTCACTAGGGTAGATCTTCACGAAGTAGGCGATCTCCTTGCCCGTACAAACTCCTTGGTTCGACTCCACAATCTTGACAGAGGCTCCCAAGTGACACCTAACCAATCTAGGAGACACCACTCTCCAAAAGGTAATAGATGGTGTGTTGATGATGAACTCCTTGCTCTTGTGCTTCAATTGATAGTCTCCCCAACACTCAGCTCTCTCTCATAGGATTGGATTTGGTAGAAAGATGATTTGAGTGGAAAGCAACTTGGGGAAGGCTAGAGATCAAGATTTATGTGGTTGGAATGGAATATCTTGACCTCAACACAAGTGTAGGTGGTTCTCTCTCAGAAAATGTATGTTGGAAGTGTAGGCATATTCTGATGGCTCTCTCCATGAATGAAGAGTGGGTGGAGGGGTATATATAGCCTCCACACAAAATTTAACCGTTACACACAAATCTCCAAACTCAGTGGGACTGAATTATAAAACTCGGCCAGACCGATTTAGTTCAAAATGTGAACGTTAGGATTTTCGGTGGGACCGACTTGTCAACTCGGCGGGACCGATTTTGGTAATAGACAAACAGAGAGTTGGTCAGGAAAACTCGGTGGGACCGATTTGCTCGTCCCGGTTAGACCGAAACGTTACGAAGGGGAAACAGAGAGTTTGCATTGCAATCTCGGTGAACCGATCGCTCATCTCGGTTGGACCGAAATGTTTCGAAGGGAAACAGAGAGTTTGCAACCCCATCTCGGTGAGACCGAGATCCCTATCGGTGAGACCGAAGTGACTAGGGTTTGTGGCAGTGGCTATGTCAAGTGAACTCAGTGGCGCCGGATAGAAGATTTCGGTGGGGCCGAGTTTGACTTTTGGTTTGGGACATATGTGGATATGAGAAAGTAGTTGAGGGTTTTGGGAGCATATCACTAAGAATTTTGAGCAAGTAACTCATTAAGCAACACCTCACCCCCTTTTAATAGTATTGGCTTTTCCTATGGACTCAATGTGATCTTGGATCACTAAAAGTAAAATGTAGAGTCTTGTGCTTTGAGCTTGAGCCAATCTTTTGTCCTTAGCATTTTGAGGGGTCCACTTTCTAATCCATGCCATGCCAATCATTGAGCTTTCCTGAAATATTTATCTTGAAATAGCATTAGCTCAATGAGCTATATGTTGTTAGGAATTACCAAAACCACCCAGGGATAGTTGCACTTTCAAGCGGTAGTACCGCTCAAGTCTAGAGTGGTACAAACCGCTTGTGTACGCGATACAGCTGCCTGGGAGAGCAGCTGATCTCCATCTCCACAAGGGAGTGGTACAACCGCTACCCCGAGTGGTGCAACCGGGTGTGAAGAAAAAGCAACGCTTGGTAGATTTGAGAACTCTCCTCGAAAACGGATAGGAAGCTTGTGTGGATGTAATATGTTTTTGTGCACGTGATTTGATTCCACTTGTACCTTTCAATGCAGACCCTATCTTAATTGTACGGATTTACTATGACCAAAGTGTTGGAAATATGACCTAGAGTCAATAATAAAATGGTTATTATTATATTTCCTTGTTCATGATAATTGTCTATTGTTCATGCTATAATTGTATTAATCGAAAATTATACATGTGTGAATACATAGACCACAACATGTCCCTAGTGAGCCTCTGGTTGACTAGCTCATTGATCAATAGATGGTTGTGGTTTCCTGACCATGGACATTGGATGTCATTGATAACAGGATCACATCATTAGGAGAATGATGTGATGGACAAGATCCAATCCTAAGCATAGCACAAGATCATGTAGTTCGTTTGCTAGAGCTTTCCTAATGTCAAGTATCATTTCCTTAGACCATATGATTGTGCAACTCCCGGATACCGTAGGAATACTTTGGGTGTATCAAATGTCAGAACGTAATTGGGTGGCTATAAAGGTGCACTACAGGTATCTCCGAAAGTGTATGTTGGGTTGGCATGAATCGAGACTGGGATTTTTCACTCCGTATGACGGAGAGGTATCTCTAGGCCCACTCGGTAATGCATCATCATAATGAGCTCAATGTGACTAAGGAGTTAGCCACGGGATTATGCGTTACAGAACGAGTAAAGAGACTTGCCGGTAATGAGATTGAACAAGGTATAGGGATACCGACAATCGAATCTCGGGCAAGTAACATACCGATGGACAAAGGGAATTGTATACGGGATTGATTGAATCCCCGACATCGTGGTTCATCCGATGAGATCACCGCGGAACATGTGGGAGCCAATATGGGTATCCAGATCCCTCTATTGGTTATTGGCCGGAGAGGCATCTCGGTCATGTCTGCATGGTTCCCGAACCCGTAGTGTCGTGGAATTGTCACGACAGATGTCCTAGTGAAAGGACTTAATCGTGGAGCTATCGCAACTAGGAAGCTTAAAGGGGTTAAACGGGACAAAGGACATGAGGAGTTATACTGGTTCAGCCCCTTGCGGTGAAGGTAAAGGCCTAGTCCAGTTGAGGTGATATTGCTAGGGTTTCGATGACCAGGGAGCTAATACGCTTACCCTGGCTCTCGATCTGTTGTTTCTTACCCTAAGCCGCTGCCGGGTCGTCCCCTTATATACACGGGTTGACGCCCTGCGGCCTACAGAGTCCCGTCTGGCTCATACAATGTGTTCGGCTCGGTGACGTATCTTACATGCCTTACATTACAAGTCTATTCATACATGGCGGTTTATACTTACGGGCCTTAAGCCACCTCTGGGCTTGGGCCTATTATAAGCCTAACTGTGAACCACCATCTTGTATACTCTTCGGCTTCATACAGGTAAACCGCCATTGTGGTTGACCCGGCCCCTCCTGGGCGGGTCATATCTGGTAGTCATATCCCCAACATTAGGCCCCAGGTTGATTTGAACTTGGTTCATGTCAATCTTCAATACTTAGAAAAAATCCATCTACAACTGCTGTGAAAACCTTGTAAACCGCCATGACGTCATCTCCAAGAATTTTGGAAACCCCCACGACGTCACCTTAACGGATCTTTATCTTAAATGACTTTTCGAAAATCGAGGCATCCAATTAGCTGGATAATCATCACTTTGGCCTCCTCGTCTTTCGCACCTGCCTATCGCCCCTTTCCTTATAAATAGGATCCGAAAGCCATCTCATATTTTTCTCCTTCCTTCTCTCGTAACCTCTCTGCCGCTCAAGCTCCACCGCCGCCGCAGAGCACTTCGTCTTCCTCAACCTCGGCCGCTGCATCAACCTGAGTCGATCCATATAACGGTGGCGACTCTCGACAGCAGATCGGTAGCTGTAAGTTTCTGCCTTTTCATACCTTAGATCCGCACTAGGGTTTGCGAGCTCTTCCGTGTTCTTCATAGTTCGTCGTGGTTCATCGTATTTCATCTTCCAGGCTATACTATGAGGTTCTTTGATCTGAAAATGATGCTAAGCCAGTGCGGTAGTTGTTTTATTTCCACTTTTAGTATCAGTAGATCCCCTTTCCTGGAAGAACAATCTTGTGCAAGCTCATGAACTCATCTATACTGGTTTTTAGGTCTAGATTTATTTTTCCTTTCTTGAACAACCTTTGATTCAAAATAGTAGCAGCAGCCTGTGAAACTTGTTGATCCTAGTACTTAGCCAACTTTTTCGTTGCGGGCAACTCTTGAATATCTTTCTCATGGCAGCTTACCATGCCGGCTTATTTTCCTTCATATATCATTAGCCCTTATTTAAGCCGCCATTATACATCTGTACTGCAATTATTATCTTGAAATTCCACCACTTAGTTTGAGCCGGCAAATTACTTCCTTTTAGATTGTCTTTCGCCATGCCACCGAAGACGACAACAGTTTGCAACTGGGTCACTTCCATAGTCACTGAATATACCCTAAAGGATTTTGTCACTATCGGATATTTACCAGAGAAGAGCGTCTTGTCTTACCGCGCCCCTGACCCGGCCGAAGAAAGACCTCAGCCAAAGGATGGTGAAGCCATCGTCTTTACCGATCATATGAACCAGGGCTTTTCGCCGACCGGCTCAAAATTCTTTAGAGATGTTTTGCACTTTTTCAAGCTTCATTTGCAAGACATTGGACCCAATTCCATATCAAACATCTGTAACTTCCAGGTTTTCTGCGAGGTTTATCTTCAAGAAGAACCTACTGTTGAACTCTTTAGAGAATACTTCTATTTGAACCGCCAGAATGAGTATACCAACGGCCCCAGTTTAGAACTTGGCGGGATTTCGATTCAGTGCAGACGAGATGCTATCTTTCCTCTAGTAGTCTTGCGAAGCCATCCCAAGGACTGGAACCAAACCTGGTTCTATTGCAAAGATACGTCACCGGCTGATGAGAAACCAATGCCGGGTTATCGCGCTGAGCGTCTTGACGCTAAATATTCACTCCCTGATAAAGTTTCTGCCGCTGAACGCAAGAAACTTCACCCAACAATCAAAAGGGTTCAAGCCTTGCTGGGAAACGGCTTAACTGGAGTTGACTTGATCCGCTGTTGGATAGCATGGCGGATCATCACTCTAAGCCGCCGATCTGACTTGATGTGCAACTACACCGGAGGAACAGACGATCCATTATGTCATAGCTCCCTTCGTCTGACCGAAGAAGCCATTGTTGAAATGGCGACCACCCTTGTCAACAGCAAATATGAAGACTGCAACAAAGTAGGGTTGAATCCTTTCTGCAAGCTTAACCCGGCACCAGAGGTAAGCCTCTTGACTCCTTTTTTCTCAACAGTTAAGTATTTGCATGAGTTTTAACATGCTATCTCTCTATAGGCTAAATCTGACTTTTGGAAAGCCAAATATGATCATGAGGCTACCAAAAAAGCTAGAGCCGCTGCAATAGCCGCCAAGAAGACCGCCAGGAAATCTAGGAAGAAACCAACTGCTTCTGATTTACTCAAGTTGGATGACATCTCTGAGTTGGAGGTAGCCCTTGACTCTCTTGGCCTGCTTTTTAACAATCTTATTGACACTGACTATTATCAGGATGACACGGGGGCCAGCCAGGCAGTTGAAGAAGAGGTAACTATTATTTCCTCCGACTCAGAACCTTTACCAAGATAGAAACCTCGGCGGGTAACCCGGAAAGTAAGGTTTTCACACCCCTTGGCTTATTTAGATCCTCATTTTGTTTTGAAAAAACAGCAACATGAGAGCCGCCGTTAGACCCGGACTAGTGGAGACGATGAGTTACCCTCCGGTTTACCGAAAACTCCTTAGAAATGCCAAAACGAGTTTCATTTACATCTTAACTCTGATGAACAAGTCACTTTTATAAGTCACTCAACTATAATTCCATTTTTGCAGGAGATTGCTCGTTCCTCCTCTGGTGATTCTTCACAGACTCAGCTGCCGTCTTTTAAGACCACACCCGGGTAAAGATAATTATCCTTCTTCTGCATCTTTATGTCCATATCGTTATACTGACTCATCAAATTCTTCTTGGTGGTCAAGCAAAGCCCAAGAAGGCCAAGGTGGCCAAACCGGCTGAAGACCCGAAAGCCGCTGAACCGACGCAATTGACTCTTGCCCGGGAACAACCTGAAGCATCGGAAGACCCCGCTGTCAACGTTCAACTAGATCTTCCTGAGCCGTCTGTTGACGAAACCATTCTCAATCCATCCACTTCTGAACTGTCAAGCTCCGCTAACCCGCCGGAGACTTACGGCAATGATGTTTTAATCACTGGTAGCAGATTCGTTGAACCGGGTAATCCAACTGTGCTGGCAAGACACTCCGCCAAGAAAGAGGTCATGGAGAGGCATAAAGTGAGGTTTGATGTCTCCCACTACACCCATTTGAGTATAGGCGAAGTACTATCTGGCTATCTTAGCCAAGTCAACTCCAGGCGTGACTCAGAGATTGAAATGGCCAAACAGATGTATCAGAAATATGAGGTATGTTCTCTGGTTTATATAAGTTACATACCCTGGCAGCCCCCAAGTCTGTGGAATATGATAAGAGTGAATGATCCATAGACTTTTAATAAACTTATAAGCTTTTACCTTAAACTCCATTCGATCCCCGGTTTACAACCAAACCGGACACTGATAGTTTTTCAATGTGCATGTGCAGTCCCCAAGGGCCGGTTTAATCAGTATGCATGAACCGGTTCTTAAGTAGGAAAAAAGCAATATGCATTAGCCCCCAAGTGCCAAGTGGTCTTGCTTGCAAAGCACTTGGGACTTCTGGAAAAAATCCAATTCCTTTGACAATAAGATTGCGCTGACAGACATTAGCCCCCAAGTGCCAAGTGTTTATTGCTTGCAAAAGGACTTGGGACTTGCTTTTATAATCCGCCATGAAACTAACAACCTTATTCTGTATACAGGCTGCAACCGCAGAACTGGAATCCCAATTGACTGAAGCCAAGACCCGGCTGTCGACTCAGGAGACTGAAACAAAGAAAATTGAATCCAAACTCCAGTTGAGCATGTCTGAAGCAGAGAAACTGAAGACCAGTTTTAATGCAGATAAAAAGTCTTGGGCCGATGAGAAGACTGCCCTGACGCAGCATGCTAAAACGGCCGAGGGGGCTCTGAAAGAAGTTACCGCTGAACTCACCGGTTTAAAGAACCGTGTGTCTCAGATGGTTTCTGCAATCTTCGGTGAGTCACCTTATTATTTACTTAAAGTCTATATTTGTCACCATAATGTAAACCGCCTACTTAACTTATTGGAAATACCTCACAGGTCCCCGGAGCAGCAATCTGAGTCAAGATAGTCTGACAAAGCTGAAGGCGGTTTACACTCTTGCGGAGCAATTGTACACTGGAGCTCAGCGGGCTCTTGCCATTATCTCCCTAGTGAACCAAGGACCAAACTTATTGAGTGATGTCTTGAAGAAGCTGTCCATCTTACCCGCCAGGTTTTAGGAAGTCAAGCATTCCTGTGCGAGAGCTAGGGCCGTAACTGCTTTGAGCCGCTCCAAAGCCTGGGTACCGGAGTTAGACCCGGCAGACGTAGCCAAGGGGTACCCCAGCTTTAAGGGAGATGGAAGTCCCTTCGATCAAGAAGACTTTGCTGCTTGTGTAAATGAGATTCATCCTCATGCCACCATCATTGCTAAAGAAACCAATCTCACCAAGTATCAGCCGGGTTTTGATGCAGAAAATAAGAAGATGGCCACTCCTTCATATAAAGTGACCGATTTAATCCCGCCGGTTCGGCCGCACACTTTTGCCCCGGAAATTGACCCATCTGGCCTGATTGATGATGAATCTGAGTTTGTCGCCCTTCAGGGCTTTGACTGGTCCAAACCCCATTTCCAGATGGTGGAGGAGGACGAACCGGCAAGGGATGAGTCGCAACCATCTAGTCAACCCGGCCAGGCTTCATGAACCGGCGCCAGTCTATCATCTTCTATGTGTGAAAGAAAAAACAGTATTATCTTTTTTGGGCTCCAAACGCCTTGTAATAGGCTAGCTTAAAACTTCATGTTTTTCTTATGCCATCGTGCATATTGTGCTGCGTACAACACTTTTATCCGTCATATGAAGATATGCTTTACATCCCTTGCAATATCAGTAGTGTTGAATCTGTTCCTGCATGCAATACATAAAATTGCCCTGGCGGTTTATCGCCGGACGGGTCATAACGCCCAATACACAACCATGGAAACCAACATAACTGTATAATTAAGGCCGGATGTAAAGATAGTTAAGGCTGGAAAACCTCCAATTGAAGAGACACAGATAAGCCTGCTATGAATTTTAACTTTGAAACACAACGGCAATATCATACCTGTGATCTTGAATTTGAACTGCCAGTTTATGTAACCCGAACAGTAATGGTGATAACCCAATCTTTAGAAGCCAACGCTTCCATACATATGATGACTGTCATACACTGGCGATTTATCTTCAAAAAACCAAGCCGGGTTAAATTGAAACCATACTTATACTTAGATGTTAGACGAAAATCCGCAGAATAAAACAAAGATTGTCTTTCACAGAAAAATTTGGAGGCTTCTGATTCGAATACGATCAGTAAAACGGACCAAGGGGTTAAGCTAGGATTCGAATATGATCATGTAGCCCCTAGTGGTTTTGGCGTTGCGCCGATCAAGAGGGTACCGACAACTATGTTCTCCTTGGTTCGAATACGACCTATGTTTGAACAGGAAGCCCCCAAATGACCTTGAGAATTTTTTAACGACTCTGATTCGAATACGATCAAAGTCGGACCCAAAAGGGGTTAAGCTATGATTCAAATACGATCAAGAAGCCCCCTAGTGAGTTTGGCATTGCGCCGATCAGGAGGGTACCGACAACTATGTTCTCTTTGGTTCGAATACGACCTATGTTTGAACAGGAAGCCCCCTAGTGACCATATGGTTTTAACGGCTAGATTCGAATACGATCATGAGCCGGACCAAATGGTTAAGCTAGATTTGAACACAATCAGCCCCCAATTGGTCAATTTGAATTTATCATGATGAAGACATGTGACTATTGAGAATGAAAAGGGTAAATGTCCTACTTTATTACTTATTATAATATATACAATGTCAAAGTATGTACATCATGAGAGCCGGTGGCTCAAGTACATGAAGATGAGCGATATTCCATGGCCGGCGGGTCTCTTCCTCCGACTTACGTGAGTCTTTGTGCTCTCAAACATCGATAGGGTAGTATGACCCGTTGTTCAAGTTCTTGCTGACCACAAAAGGTCCTTCCAAAGGTGGGGATAATTTGTGTGCATTAGTTTGATCCTGGATGAGCCAGAGCACCAAGTCACCTTCTTGAAAGGTTCTGGACGTAACTCGGCGGCTGTGATAACGGCGTAGGTCCTGTTGGTAAATCGCCGAGCGGGCTGCTGCTAAGTCACGCCCTTCATCTAACAGGTCAAGTGCATCCCGACAGGCTCGTTCGTTATCAGCTTCAACGTAAGCCGCCACGCGAGGTGAGTCATGACGGATGTCACTAGGCAAGACTGCCTCTGCTCCATAAACCATGAAGAAAGGCGTATAACCCGTAGACCTATTAGGGGTAGTATTGATGCTCCATATCACAGAGGGTAACTCCTCCACCCAACAACCCGGAGTTCGTTGTAAAGGAACCATAAGCCGGGGCTTGAGACCTTTCAAGATTTCCTGATTGGCTCTTTCAGCTTGACCATTGGATTGGGGGTGAGCTACTGATGAAACATCAAGCCGGATATGCTCACGTTGGCAGAATTCCTCCATAGCACCCTTGGACAGATTAGTACCACTGTCAGTTATAATGCTGTGTGGAAAGCCAAAACGAAAGATCACCTTTTTCATGAATTGAACCGCCGTGGCTGCATCACACTTACTAACCAGCTCTGCCTCAACCCACTTTGTGAATTTGTCAACTGCCACAAAAAGGTGTGTCTTCTTATCTTTGGATCTTTTGAAAGGTCCAACCATGTCGAGCCCCCAGACTGCAAACAGCCAAGTAATTGGAATCATCCGCAATTTTTGAGCCGACATGTGTTCCCGTCGTGAGAATTTCTGACAACCATCACACCTACCGACCAGATCCCCTGCATTAGCATGAGCCGTCAGCCAGTAAAAACCATGATGGAAGGCTTTGGCTACAAGAGACTTTGAACCGGCATGATGGCCACAATCTCCTTCTTGGATTTCCCGAAGAATTTCTTAACCTTCCTCAGGAGAGACACATCGTTGAAACGCCCCTGTGACACTGCGATGATGCAACTCACCATTGGCAATTGTCATTGATTTAGACCATCGGGTTATTTGTCTAGCCAAGGTCTCATCCTCAGGCAACTCGCCCCGGGTCATATAAGCCAAATATGGCACTGTCCAATCTGGGATGACGTGAAGAGCCACCACCAATTGTGCTTCCGGGTCTGGAATAGCCAAGTCTTCCTATGTAGGCAACTTGACAGAAGGGTTATGCAAAACATCTTAGAAAGTGTTAGGTGGCACCGGCTTACGCTGAGACCCCAGCCGACTTGAATCATTAGCCGCTTCATTCTTTCTGCGATCAATGTGTTCCACTTGGTAACCCTTGAAGTGTCCAGCAATGGCATCAACTTCACGATGATAAGCCACCATGAGAGGATCTTTGGAATCCCACTTGCCTGATACTTGTTGAGCCACCAAATCTGAGTCGCCAAAGCACCTTACCCGGCTCAAGATCATCTCCTTAGCCATCCGAAGACCATGGAGCAAGGCCTCATACTCAGCTGCATTGTTAGTATAGGGAAACATCAACCATAGCACATAACAAAATTTGTCACCTCGAGGGGAAGCTAAAACAACTCTAGCCCCCGAGCCCTCTAATTGCCTGGACCCATCAAAATGAATAGTCCAATATGTGTTGTCCGGCTTCTCTTCAGGCATCCGCAGCTTTGTCCAATCATTGATGAAGTCCACTAGTGCTCGAGATTTGATAGCAGTGCGTGGCACATACTTTAAACCATGAGGCCCAAGTTCAATGGCCCACTTGGCAACTCGTCCTATGGCTTCTCTATTTTGAATTATATCTCCTAAAGGAGCAGAGCTAACCACAATGATGGGATGACCCTGAAAATAATGCTTAAGCTTCCGGCTCGCCATGAACACCCCATAAACAAGTTTCTGCCAATGTGGATATCTCTGTTTGGACTCAATGAGCACCTCACTGATGTAGTAAACCGGCCGTTGAACCGGATATTCCTTGCCATCCTATTTGCGCTCTACTACAATGGCCACACTGACAGCACGTGTGTTAGCAACCACATATAACAATAATGGCTCCTTATCAATGGGAGCAGCAAGGACCGGTGGCTCAGCGAGCTGTCTCTTCAGATCTTCAAAGGCAGTGTTAGTAGCATCACTCCAGACAAAATCATCTATCTTCTTCATCATTTGATACAGCGGTATGGCCTTCTCACCTAACCAGCTTATGAACCGACTTAAAGCAGCGACACGACCCGCCAACCGCTGAACGTCATTGATGCACGCCGTCTTAGCTAAAGATGTAATTGCTTTGATTTTCTTCGGGTTAGCCTCGATGCCTCTGTTAGAAGACAAAAAACCCAAAAGCTTGCCCGCTGGCACTCCAAAAACGCACTTGGCCTGGTTAAGCATCATCTTGTAGACCCGGAGGTTATCAAAGGTTTCCTTCAGATCATCTATCAAGGTCTCCTTCTCTCTGGACTTCACCACAATATCGTCCGCATAAGCATGAACATTGCGCCCAATCTGATTGTGAAGATAGTTCTGCACACATCGCTAATAGGTCGCCTGGGCACTCTTAAGTCCAAAAGGCATAGACACATAGCAGAAGGCTCCAAAAGGAGTAATAAAAGCCATCTTCTCCTGGTCCTTAACTGCCATCTTGATACGATGATAACCAGAATAAGCATCCAAAACGCTCAAACGCTCACAATCCGCCGTAGCATCAATGATTTGATCAATACGGGGGAGAGCGAAAGGATCAGCCGGACAAGCCTTGTTTAAGTCCATGTAATCCACACACATACGCCAGGTGCCGTTCTTTTTGAGCACGAGCACCGGGTTAGCCAACCACTCTGGATGAAAAACCTCAGTAATGAACCCAGCCACCAAGATCCGGGCCACTTCTTCACTAATGGCCTTCCGCCTCTCCTCATTGAACCGCTGAAGAAATTGCTTGACTGGCTTAAATTTTGGATCAATATCGAGAGTGTGCTCAGCGAGTTCTCTCGGTACACCCGGCATGTCAGAAGGTTTCCATGCAAAGATGTCCCAGTTCTCACAGATGAACTCGATGAGCGCGCTTTCCTATTTAGGATCCAGATTAGCACTGATACTAAACTGCTTAGATGAGTCATCTGGAACAAAATCGATAAGCTTGGTGTCATGAGTCGACTTAAACTTCAGGACCGGCTCATGTTCTGTAGTTGGCTTTTTCAAAGACGTCATGTCCGCCGGGTCAACATTGTCTTTGTAAAACTTTAACTCCTCTATTGCACAAAAAGATTCAGCATAAGCAGCATCGCCTTCCTCACATTCCAAGGCTATCTTCCGACTCCCATGCACTGTGATGGTGCCCTTATGACCCGACATCTTAAGCTGCAAATAAACATAACACGACCGTGCCATGAACTTGGCATAAGCCGGTCGTCCAAACAGGGCGTGATACGAGCTCTTGATTTTGACCACCTCAAAAGTTAACTTCTCAGCCCTAGAATCATGCTCATCTCCAAAGGATACTTCCAGTTCAATCTTGCCCACTGGGTACACCGACTTACCAGGCACCACTCCATGGAAAACAGTGTTTGCCGTTTTAAGATTTTTGTCAGTCAACCCCATGCGACGGAAAGTCTCATAATAGAGGATGTTGATGCTACTTCCTCCGTCCATGAGTACTTTAGTGAATTTATATCCACCAACTTGAGGTGCCACCACCAAGGCCAGGTGACCCGGATTGTCAACCGGGGGGGGGGGTGGGTGATCTTCCCTACTCCATAGAATAGGTTGCTCAGACCATCTCAAATAACGAGGGACTGCCGGCTCAACAGCATTCACAGCCCTCTTATGAAGCTTCTGGTCCCGTCTGCACAAACTGGTGCTGAACACATGATACTGTTCACTATTCATCTGCTTTGGATTGCTCTGGTATCCAGATTGCTGCTGCTGTTGCTGACCTCCCTGGCCAGATTGCTGATTATAGCCACCTTGATTTCCTTGAGAGCCTTGAAAATTGGAATTTGAATCGCCGCCCGGACCATGAAAACCGCCGCCACCTGAGCCACCTCCTGGGCCATGATTGCTATTGAACATGTTAGAGTCCTTCATGATCGTACAGTCCTTCCACAGGTGAGTGGCCGATTTCTGTTGAGTACCGTGCCTTGGACATGGCTCATTTAACAACTACTCAAGAGTGGGACCTGACCCACCAGACCAAGGAGGTGGCCTCCCCTTATGTCACTGGTTGTTGCCCTGTGCATTGGTGTTAGCCACAAACTCCGAGCCACCGTCAGCCTTACGTTTATTATTGCCTCCTTGATTTGCCGAGTTATGCTGATGACCCTTGGCATTGCCGTTCTTCTTCCCCTTCCCCGTCTTCTCATCGTCAGAATCAGGATCCTTGGTACTGTCAGAGTCGGCGTACTTGACTAGAGACGCCATCAGCTGGCCCATATCATTACAATCGCGCTTGAGCCTCCCCAACTTCTATTTCAGAGGCATAAAACGGCAATTTTTCTCCAACATTAAGACTGCGGAGCCGGCATCCATCTTATCAGATGAATGTATTATGGCTTTGACCCGACGCACCCAATGAGTCGTGGATTCACCTTCCTCTTGTTTACAATTAGTCAGATCCACAATTGACATGGGCTGCTTGTAGGTGTCTTTGAAATTCTGAATAAACCGGGCTTTTAACTGCCCATGAACCGATGGAATTGGGTGGCAACCCCTTCAACCAAGTGCGGGCCGTTCCATCCAACATCATGGTAAAGTACTTAGCCATTGCCGCGTCACTGACCTCCAGTAGTTCCATGGCCATCTCATAGCTTTCAATCCATGACCCTGGCTGTAAATCGGCCGTGTAATTAGGCACCTTTCGAGGCCCCTTGAAATCCTTGGGCAAACGCTCATTACGCAGAGCCGGTACTAAGCAAGGGATACCTCCAGTCCTTGTGGCCATGCCTGCCTTATCAGAGGTCGTCGGATGAACTGGAAAAGACTGGTGAGCCGCTCGCTGAGCCGCCTGCTTAGCTGCCCGTGGAGCCGCCCGCTCAACCTCTTGGCGGATCCTATCCTGGTCAACCAAGTTAAGAGCTCCATCACGTGCCGGGTCATGCCCGCACGACTGGTCACGGCACCGGGCGTTGCTTGAGACGGCTGCTGAATCTATGTGCCTGCTATAACTCGGGCTCCGGCTTGGGTGAGGGGTCGAATGAATCCTGTCTCGACTATAAGAATATGCCTCCTGCTGCACCAGAGCCGTCTGAAGAAGTTCTCTGACCCTTCAGGTTTCGATCGTCGTCGGAGAGTCACCCTCCGCTGGGAGAGCCACCAATCGCGCCGCCGCAGCGATCATGTTCTCCAAAGGGTTAGAATAATGACCTGGTGGTGTTGGTACATAACGAGGTGAAGCGGTATTCATACGAGGAGGTTCCATCACCCGTGGTTGAACCGGCGCCCCAGCCCGGGGCGTTGCCACCCGGTTTACCTCCGGCGGGTTACTGGGGCCTGCACTGGATGTGCGGAAGAGGTTTCTAGGATCATAAGTCATAGGCAGACGTGATTGAGCCTTCTGCTGTCTTCTCCTCATGACCTCATTTGATGCGTTCAGATCCATCGTAAGCTAAAAAGCCTCTGATTGAATCTGCTGAGCTCGAGCATCCAAAGCCGCCCGCTCCGCGGCCATCCTGACGTCCTTCGCTGCTAGGTTTTCCTTGGCTTGTACTACCTCCTCACGTAACCGTGCCACTTCTGCATCGTGCCGAGCTTGATCCACCGGGCTAACCACGACAGTTAACAGGGCTGTCATCCTATCCATGAGATCCATCAGTACCTAAGCCGGCGGGCGCGCATGGCCTCCTGCCCTGGCCGCCACCGACCCGGAGGTTATCGCTGCCGCAGTTGTGGAGTTTTGAACGGGTTGCGTGCCAGTCATGAAGATCCCTGCCCTCCTCGGCGGCTCAAAGGGGTCCGGAATACTGTTGCCATCGGAACAGCCCCCAAGCCCACCATATTACAATTGATACAATGAATCTGTCTCACCTGTGGACGATCCACCGTCAGAGCAGATGGTCGTCTCATCGTCAGACACCGATCCTTGATACGTCCATTTGCATCATGCTTTTATATCAATATTTATTGCATTATGGGCTGTTATTATACATTATGTCACAATACTTATGCATATTCTCTCTTATTTTACAAGGTTTACATAAAGAGGGAGAATGCAGGCAGTTGGGATTCTGGCTGGAAAAGGAGCAAATATTAGAGACCTATTCTGCACAGCTCCAAAAGTCCTGAAACTTCACGGATGATGTTTTCCAAATATATAAAAAACATTGAGCGCAAGAACTTCACCAGGAGGGCTACACCCTGCCCACGAGGGTGGGGGGCGCGCCCTACCCCCTGGGCACGCCCCCTACCTCGTGGGCCCCCTGGTGGCCCTCCGGTTACCATCTTCTGCTATATGGACTCTTTCGATGGGAAAAAAAAATCATAAGCCATCTTCTCGGACGAAACTCCGCCGCCACGAGGCGGAACCTTGGCGGAACCAATCTAGGGTTCTGGCGGGGCTGTTCTGCCGGGGAAACTTCCCTCCCGGAGGGGGAAATCATCGCCATCGTCATCACCAATGCTCCTGTCATCGAGAGAGGGCAATCTCCATCAACATCTTCATCAGCACCATCTTATCTCAAAACCCTAGTTCATCTCTTGTATCCAATTCTTGTCTCCAAGTCCGGGATTGGTGCTAGTAGGTTGCTAGTAGTGTTAATTACTCCTTGTAGTTGATGCTAGTTGGTTTAATTGGTGGAAGATCATATGTTCAGATCCTATATGCATATTAGTACCCCTCTGATTATGAACATGTTTATGCTTTGTGAGTAGTTACTTTTGTTCCTGAGGACATGGGAGAAGTCTTGCTATTAGTAGTCATGTGAATTTGGTATTCGTTCGATATTTTGATGAGATGTATGTTGTCTCTCCTCTAGTGGTGTTATGTGAACGTCGACTACATGACACTTCACCATTGTTTGGGCCTAGAGGAAGGCATTGGTAAGTAATAAGTAGATGATGGGTTGCTAGAGTGACAGAAGCTTAAACCCTAGTTTATGCGTTGCTTCATAAGGGGCTGATTTGTATCCATATGTTTCATGGTATGGTTAGGTTTACCTTAATACTTTTGTTGTATTTGCGGATGCTTGCAATAGACGTTAATCATAAGTGGGATGTTTGTCCAAGTAAGGGAAGCACCCAAGCACCGGTCCACCCACATACCAAATTATCAAAGTACCAAACACGAATCATATGAGCGTGATGAAAACTAGCTTGACGATATTCCCATGTGTCCTCGGGAGCGCTTTACATCATATAAGAGTTTGTCCAGGCTTGTACTTTGCTACAAAAAGGATTGGGCCACCTTGTTGCACCTTATTTACTTTTGTTACTTGTTGCTCGTTACACATTATCTCATCACAAAACTATCTGTTACCACTTATTTCAGTACTTGCAGAGAATACCTTGCTGGAAACCGCTTATCATTTCCTTCTGATCCTCGTTGTGTTTGACACTCTTACTTATCGAAAGGACTACGATAGATCCCCTATACTTGTGGGTCATCGATCCTTCAGAGAACTCTCCTCCATGGATGCATCCCACGAAGGCACACTTCACGGCGGGATGAGTCCGGGCGGGTTTCGCACGCTGAGCCATCTCGATGATGTCGGTGCAGATGTCCGGCTCAGGGCCCGGCTCGCCGATCTGGCTGATGAAGACGTGGATTCCGCCGAAGGGGACCCGGTACCCGTACTCAATTGAGCCAGCATCGGGGCCCCAGCCAGCGTCGTCGATGTAGAGCTTGCCGCGACGACTCTTGGTCATCCGGCCCAAAACATATCCCTTGAGCCCTTCGAAATTGCCCTTCAAGAATTCAAATCCACCGTGCGCAGGCCCCACGGTGGGCGCCAACTATCGTGGAATTGTCACGACAGATGTCCTAGTGAAAGGACTTAATCGTGGAGCCATCGCAACTAGGAAGCTTAAAGGTGTTAAATGGGACAAAGGACACGAGGAGTTATACTGGTTCGTGCCCTTGCGGTGAAGGTAAAGGCCTAGTCCAGTTGAGGTGATATTGCTAGGGTTTCGATGACTAGGGAGCTAATATGCTTAACCTGGCTCTCTATATGTTGTTTCTTACCCTAAGCCGTTGCCAGGTCGTCCCCTTATATACACTGGTTGACGCCTTGCGACCTATAGAGT
This sequence comes from Triticum urartu, assembly GCF_003073215.2. Taxonomy (NCBI): domain Eukaryota; kingdom Viridiplantae; phylum Streptophyta; class Magnoliopsida; order Poales; family Poaceae; genus Triticum; species Triticum urartu. Next base: position 68,281,967 of record NC_053024.1, on the reverse strand, counting down.
CTCGGCCGGCTCATACAATGTGCCCAACTCGGTGACGTATCTTACATGCCTTACATTACAAGTCTATTCATACATGGCGATTTATACTTACGGGCCTTAAGCTGCCTCTGGGCTTGGGCCTGTTATAAGCCTAACTGTGAACCGCCATCTTGTATACTCTTCGGCTTCATACAGGTAAACCGCCATTGTGGTTGACCCGGCCCCTCCTGGGTGGGTCATATCTGGTAGTCATATCCCCAACATGTAGGGTCTACACACTTATTGTTCGGTGACGCTAGAGTTGTAATGGGAATTGTATGTGGTTACCGAAAGTTGTTTGGAGTGTCGGATGAGATCCTGGACGTCACGAGGAGTTCCAGAATGGTCCGGAGGTAAAGACTTATATATGGGAAGTCCTATTTTGGCCACCGGAAAATGTTCGGGATTTTTTGGTATTGTATCGGGAAGGTTCTAGAAGGTTTCGGACTGGGGCCCACCTGCATGGGGATCCACATGAACATGGGTAGTGGGGGCAAGGCCCCACACCCTTGTTTAAGGCGCACCAAGACCCCCCCCCCCCTTAGAAGGAATAAGATCATATCCCGAAGGGATAAGATCAAGATCCCTAAAAAGGGGGGATAACAATCGGTGGGGAAGGAGAAGGAAGGAGAAGGATGGGATTTTGGGCCGAATGACCAAGAGTAGTCGCCGCAAGTTAAAGTTGAACCTAATATTGCTATTGTTAACGATCTCTTGTCTGATAATATAGATGGGCATGTTATTTATTTCTGTGATGAAACTGCTAGAATTGCTAAACCCCGTGATACAGATAAACCTAGACCTGTGGTAGGTATGCCTGTTATTTCTGTTAAAATAGAAGATCATTGTTATCATGGCTTATGTGATATGGGTGCTAGTGCTAGTGCAATACCTATTGACTTATACAAATAAATTATGCATGACATTGCACCTGTTGAGTTAGAAGATATTGATGTCACAATTAAACTTGCTAATAGAGATACTATTTCACCAATGGGAATTGTTAGAGATGTTGAAGTCTTGTGTGGGAAAACTAAATATCCTGCTGATTTTCTTGTTCTTGGTTCCCCACAAGATAGCTTCTGTCCCATTATATTTGGTAGACCCTTCTTAAATACTGTTAATGCTACCATAGATTGCAAAAGAGATGTTGTTACTATCGGTTTAGATGATATGACCCATGAATTTAATTTTTCTAAATTTAGTAAACAACACCGTGAAGAAGAATTACCTAGTAAAGATGAAATTATTGGTCTTGCTTCTATTGCTGTACCTCCTAGTGATCCTTTAGAACAATATTTGCTAGACCATGAAAATGATATGTTTATGAATGAAAGAAGGGAATTAGATGAAGTATTCTTTAAACATGAACCTATTCTGAAACACAATTTACCTGTTGAAATCCTAGGAGATCCTCCTCCACTCAAGGGTGATCCCGTGTTTGAGCTTAAACCGTTACCGGATACTCTTAAATATGCTTATCTTGATGAGGAAAAGATATATCCTGTTATTATTAGTGCTAACCTTTCAGAACATGAAGAAGAGAGATTATTGAAAATTCTGAAGAAGCACCGTGCTGCTATTGGGTATACTCTTGATGATCTTAAGGGCATTAGTCCCACTCTATGCCAACATAAAATTAATTTGGAAGAAGATGCTAAACCAGTTCATGATCATCAACGCCGTCTGAATCCTAAAATGAAAGAGGTGGTAAGAAAGGAGATACTAAAGCTCCTTGAGGCAGGTATAAGTTACCCCGTTGCTGATAGTCAGTGGGTAAGCCCTGTCCATTGTGTCCCTAAGAAGGGAGGTATTACTGTTGTTCCTAATGACAAAGATGAATTGATTCCTCAAAGAATTATTACTGGTTATAGGATGGTAATTGATTTCCGCAAATTAAATAAGGCTACTAAAAAGGATCATTACCCCTTACCTTTTATCGATCAAATGCTAGAAAGATAATCCAAACATACACATTTTTTCTTTCTAGATGGTTATTCTGGTTTCTCTCAAATACCTGTGTCAGCCAACGATCAATCAAAGACTACTTTTACATGCCCTTTTGGTACTTTTGCTTATAGATGTATGCCTTTTGGTTTATGTAATGCACCTGCTACCTTTCAAAGATGCATGATGGCTATATTCTCTGACTACTGTGAAAAGATTTGTGAGGTTTTCATGGATGACTTTTCCGTCTATGGATCTTCTTTTGATGATTGCTTGAGCAACCTTGATCGAGTTTTGCAGAGATGCGAAGAAACTAATCTTCTCCTGAATTGGGAAAATTGCCACTTTATGGTTAATGAAGGTATTGTCTTGGGGCATAAAGTTTATGAAAGAGGTATTGAAGTTGATAAATCCAAGGTTGATGCTATTGAAAAGATGCCATGTCCCAAGGACATCAAAGAAAAGGAGCCGAGAACCCCGTTGCAGACAGTGCAACATGTCGTCCCAGGATTCGGAAGGAGAAAGCTATGTGGCTAATTACCTTGCAGACCCTAAGGTCTATGGGGAGGTGGAGCATTATGGTTGGACCACGGAAGAAGAAGAAGACTATGAACCCAAGGGAAAGGAGGAGACAAGCTCAGATTAAGATGAAGTCCCACTACCTCAACCTGGGGACATGCATGTGGAGTTCAAAAAGTCAAGCCTCCCGGATAGGGTAAAGAAACCTAAGATCGACTTTATCCCTTTTTGACTCTTGCAGGAAAACAAGCAGGAACTATGAAAAAAGATACTGAGCCTGGAACAGGAGATCGAGGACCTAAGGGACCAAAATTCTGTCCTCAAACGCAAATTAAGGAAGAAGCCTACGCCATTAACAAAATCACCACCGTCTCCTCCAACAAAGAAGAATTGAGTATCTGGTATGGGCACTCCACTTGGCAACTGCCAAGCTTGGGGGAGTGCCCCGGTATCGTATCACCATCACTTTTATCTTTACCATTTTTCTTAGTTCGATCCTTTTGGTAATATCTTGATCTAGTAGAATAAAAGTTCTTAGTATGATCTAGTTGTGAGGTTTGCTTTATTATTCTTCTATGTAATCGAGTCCGTGAGCTATATAAGAAAGATTAGTGTTGAGTCAAGGGCTTGCTTATTTTTGCCATGATCCAAAATAAAGGAATAAAAGAAAAGAGAAAGAAATAAAAAGAAACAAAGAGATCATGTAAGTCTTATGGAGAGTAATGAGCTCACATAGAAAGAGTATGATGAATAAAAGTTGTTGAGAGTTGACAAACATAGTTTTGGTCATCGTTGCAATTAATAGGAAGTAATAAAGAAAGAGAGGTCTTCACATATAAATATACTATCTTGGACATCTTTTATGATTGTGAGCACTCATTAAAATATGACATGCTAAAGAGTTGACATTGGACAAGGAAGACAATGTAATGGGTTATGTTTTCTTACATCTGAGATAAATTATATTGTCTTGGATCTTCCAACATCATGAGCTTGCCTTTCCCCCTCATGCTAGCCAAATTCATTGCACCAAGTAGAGATACTACTTGTGCTTCCAAATACCCTTAAACCAGTTTTGCCATGAGAGTACACTATACCTAACTTCGGATTGAGTAAGATCCATCAAGTAAGTTGTCATTGGTGCAAGCAATAAAAATATTGCTCTCTAAATATGTATGATTGATTGGTGTGGAAGAAATAAGCTTTATACGATTGTGTGATATGGAAGTAATAAAAGCGACAGACTGCATAATAAAGGTCCATATCACAAGTGGCAATATAAAGTGACGTTCTTTCGCATTAGGATTTTGTGCATTTACCCACAGAAGCACATGACAACCTCCGCTTCCCTCTGCGAAGGGCCTATCTTTTACTTTTATCTCCTACACTGCAAAAGAGTCATGGTGATCCTCACCCTTTTTTTTTACATTTTATCCTTTGGCAAGCACAATATGTTGGAAAGATCCTGGTATATATGGCTAATTGGATGTGGGTTTTCATGAACTATTACTGTTGACATTACCCTTGAGGTAAAACGTTGGGAGGCAAAAACTATAAGCCCCTATCTTTCTCTGTGTTCGATTAAAACTCCAGACCCATAAGTATTGTGTGAGTGTCAGCAATTGTGAAAGATTATATGATAGTTGAGTATGTGGACTTGCTGAAAATCTCTTATACATTGACTCTTTCCTATGTTATGATAAATTGCAATTGCTTCAATGACTGGGATTATAGTTTGTTAGTTTTCAATGAAGTTTATGATTCATACTTGATATTGCAATTGAATTATTACTCTAGCATAAGATATCATATGACAAGAATTATATAAGTTGCTGTTCTAAGAATGATCATGATGCCCTCATGTCCATATTTTATTTTTATCGACACCTTATTCTCTAAACATGTGGACATATTTTTTGATTTCGGCTTTTCGCTTGAGGACAAGCGAGGCCTAAGCTTGGGGGAGTTGATACGTCCATTTTGCAACATGCTTTTATATCAATATTTATTGCATTATGGGCTGTTATTACACATTATGTCACAATACTTATGCCTATTCTCTCTTATTTTACAAGGTTTACATAAAGAGGGAGAATGCTGGCAGTTGGGATTCTGGCTGGAAAAGGAGCAAATATTAGAGACCTATTCTGCACAGCTCCAAAAGTCCTGAAACTTCACGGATGATGTTTTCCAAATATATAAAAAACATTGAGCACAAGAACTTCACCAGGGGGCCACACCCTGCCCACGAGGGTGTGGGGCGCGCCCCCCTACCTCGTGGGCCCCCTGATGGACCTTCGGTTACCATCTTCTGCTATATGGACTCTTTCGATGGGAAAAAAATCATAAGCCATCTTCTCGGACGAAACTCCGCCGCCACGAGGCGGAACCTTGGCGGAACCAATCTAGGGTTCTGGGCGGGCTGTTCTGCAGGGGAAACTTCCCTCCCGGAGGGGGAAATCATCGCCATCGTCATCACCAACGCTCCTCTCATCTGGAGAGGGCAATCTCCATCAACATCTTCATCAGCACCATCTCATCTCAAAACCCTAGTTCATCTCTTGTATCCAATTCTTGTCTCCAAGTCCGGGATTGGTGCTAGTAGGTTGCTAGTAGTGTTAATTACTCCTTGTAGTTGATGCTAGTTGGTTTAATTGGTGGAAGATCATATGTTCAGATCCTATATGCATATTAGTACCCCTCTGATTATGAACATGTTTATGCTTTGTGAGTAGTTACTTTTGTTCCTGAGGACATGGGAGAAGTCTTGCTATTAGTAGTCATGTGAATTTGGTATTCGTTCGATATTTTGATGAGATGTATGTTGTCTCTCCTCTAGTGGTGTTATGTGAACGTCGACTACATGACACTTCACCATTGTTTGGGCCTAGAGGAAGGCATTGGGAAGTAATAAGTAGATGATGGGTTGCTAGAGTGACAGAAGCTTAAACCCTAGTTTATGCGTTGCTTCGTAAGGGGCTGATTTGTATCCATATGTTTCATGCTATGGTTAGGTTTACCTTAATACTTTTGTTGTATTTGCGGATGCTTGCAATAGAGGTTAATCATAAGTGGGATGTTTGTCCAAGTAAGGGAAGCACCCAAGCACCGGTCCACCCACATACCAAATTATCAAAGTACCGAACATGAATCATATGAGCGTGATGAAAACTAGCTTGATGATATTCCCATGTGTCCTCGAGAGCGCTTTACATCATATAAGAGTTTGTCCAGGCTTGTCCTTTGCTACAAAAAGGATTGGGCCACCTTGTTGGACCTTATTTACTTTTGTTACTTGTTGCTCGTTACACATTATCTCATCACAAAACTATCTGTTACCACTTATTTGAGTACTTGCAGAGAATACCTTGCTGGAAACCGCTTATCATTTCCTTCTGCTCCTCATTGTGTTCGACACTCTTACTTATCGAAAGGACTACGATAGATCCCCTATACTTGTGGGTCATCGATCCTTCAGAGAACTCTCCTCCATGGACGCATCCCACGAAGGCACACTTCACGGCGGGCTGAGTCCGGGCGGGTTTCGCACGCTGAGCCATCTCGATGATGTCGGTGCAGATGTCTGGCTCAGGGCCCGGCTCGCCGATCTGGCTGATGAAGACGTGGATTCCGCCGAAGGGGACCCGGTACCCGTACTCAATTGAGCCAGCATCGGGGCCCCAGCCAGCGTCGTCGATGTAGAGCTTGCCGCGACGACTCTTGGTCATCCGGCCCAAAACATATCCCTTGAGCCCTTCGAAATTGCCCTTCAAGAATTCAAATCCACCGTGCGCAGGCCCCACGGTGGGCGCCAACTATCGTGGAATTGTCACGACATATGTCCTAGTGAAAGGACTTAATCATGGAGCCATCGCAACTAGGAAGCTTAAAGGTGTTAAATGGGACAAAGGACACGAGGAGTTATACTGGTTCGTCCCCTTGCGGTGAAGGTAAAGGTCTAGTCCAGTTGAGGTGATATTGCTAGGGTTTTGATGACTAGGGAGCTAATACGCTTAACCTGGCTCTCTATATGTTGTTTCTTACCCTAAGCCGTTGCCAGGTCGTCCCCTTATATACACTGGTTGACGCCTTGCGACCTATAGAGTCTCGGCCGGCTCATACAATGTGCCCGACTCGGTGACGTATCTTACATGCCTTACATTACAAGTCTATTCATACATGGCGATTTATACTTACGGGCCTTAAGCTGCCTCTGGGCTTGGGCCTGTTATAAGCCTAACTGTGAACCGCCATCTTGTATACTCTTCGGCTTCATACAGGTAAACCGCCATTGTGGTTGACCCGGCCCCTCCTGGGTGGGTCATATCTGGTAGTCATATCCCCAACATGTAGGGTCTACACACTTATTGTTCGGTGACGCTAGAGTTGTAATGGGAATTGTATGTGGTTACCGAAAGTTGTTTGGAGTGTCGGATGAGATCCTGGATGTCACGAGGAGTTCCAGAATGGTCCGGAGGTAAAGACTTATATATGGGAAGTCCTATTTTGGCCACCGGAAAATGTTCGGGATTTTTTCGTATTGTATCAGGAAGGTTCTAGAAGGTTTCGGACTGGGGCCCACCTGCATGGGGATCCACATGAACATGGGTAGTGGGGGCAAGGCCCCACACCCTTGGTTAAGGCGCACCAAGACCCCCCCCCTTAGAAGGAATAAGATCATATCCCGAAGGGATAAGATCAAGATCCCTAAAAAGGGGGGATAACAATCGGTGGGGAAGGAGAAGGATGGGATTTCTTTCCTCCCACCTTTGCCAACGCCCCAATGGACTTGGAGGGTGCTACCTCTTGAGCACTGCGTTGGTTTTCCCCGAAGAGGAAGGGATGATGCAGCAAAGTAGCATAAGTAGTTCCCTCAGTTTTGAGAACCAAGGTATCAATCCAGTAGGAGGCTATGCGCCAGTCCCTCGCACCTGCACAAAATAAATAAATCCTCGCAACCAACGCGATAAGGGGTTGTCAATCCCTACACGGCCACTTACGGGAGTCAGATCTGATAGATATGATAAGATAATATTTTTGGTATTTTTGTGATAAAGATGCAAAGTAAAGTAAAAGCAAAGGAAATAGCAAAGGAAATAACTAAGTAGTAGGAGATTAATATGATGAAGATAGACCCGGGGGCCATAGGTTTCACTAGTGGCTTCTCTCGAGAGCATAAGTATTCTACGGTGGGTGAACAAATTACTGATGAGCAATTGACAGAATTGAGCATAGTTATGAGAATATCTAGGCATGATCATGTATATAGGCATCACGTCCGAGACAAGTAGACCGACTCCTGCCTGCATCTACTACTATTACTCCACTCATCGACCGCTATCCAGCATGCATCTAGAGTATTAAGTTAAAACAGAGTAATGCCTTAAGCAAGATGACATGATGTAGAGGGATAAACTCATGCAATATGAAATAAACCCCATCTTGTTATCCTCGATGGCAACGATGCAATACATGCCTTGCTACCCCTTCTGTCACTGGGTAAGGACACCGCAAGATCGAACCCAAAGCTAAGCACTTCTCCCATGGCAAGAACTACCAATCTAGTTGGCCAAACCAAACGGATAATTCGAAGAGGCTTGCAAAGATAACCAATCATGCATAAAAGAATTCAGAGAAGATTCAAATATTATTCATAGATAGACTTGATCATAAACCCACAATTCATCGGTCTCAACAAACACACCGCAAAAAGAAGATTACATCGAATAGATCTCCACAAGAGAGGGGGAGAACATCGTATTGAGATCCAAAAAGAGAGAAGAAGCCATGTAGCTACTAACTATGGACCCGTAGGTCTGAGGTGAACTAGTCACACTTCATCGGAGGGGCTATGGTTTTGATGTAGAAGCCCTCCGTGATCGATGCCCCCTCCGGCGGAGCTGCAGAACAGGCCCCAAGATGGGATCTCGTGGATACAGAAAGTTACGACGGTGGGACTAGGGTTTTGGCTCCGTATCTGATCGTTTGGGGGTACGTAGGTATATATAGGAGTAAGGAGTACGTCGGTGGAGCAACAAGGGGCCCACGAGGGTGGAGGGCGCGCCTGGGGGGGCGCCCCTACCTCGTGGCCTCCTCTTTTGTGTCTTGACGTAGGGTCCAAGTCTCCTGGGTCTTGTTCGTTGAGAAAATCACGTTCCTAAAGGTTTCATTCTGTTTGGACTCCGTTTGATATTCCTTTTCTTCGAAACCCTAAAACAGGCAAAAAACAACAATTTTGGGTTGGGCCTCCGGTTAATAGGTTAGTCCCAAAAATAATATAAAAGTGGATAATAAAGCTCAATAATGTCCAAAACAGTAGATAATATAGCATGGAGCAATAAAAAATTATAGATACACTGGAGACGTATCAAGCATCCCCAAGCTTAATTCCTGCTCGTCCTCGAGTAGGTAAATGATAAAAACAGAATTTTTGATGCGGAGTGCTACTTGGCATAATTTTAAAGTAATTCTTCTTAATTGTGGTATGAATATTGAGATCTGAAAGATTCAAGACAAAAGTTCATATTGACATAAAAATAATAATACTTCAAGCATACTAACAAAGCAATTATGTCTTCTCAAAATAACATGGCCAAAGAAAGTTATCCCTACAAAATCATATAGTCCGGCTATGCTCTATCTTCACCACACAAAGTATTTAAATCAAGCACAACCCCGATGACAAGCCAAGCAATTGTTTCATACTTTTTACATTCTCAAAACTTTTTCAATCTTCACGCAATACATGAGCGTGAGCCATGGATATAGCACTATAGGTGGAATAGAATGGTGGTTGTGGAGAAGACAAAAAGGGAGAAGATAGTCTCACATCAACTAGGCGTATCAACGGGCTATGGAGATGCCCACCAATAGATATCAATGTGAGTGAGTAGGGATTGCCATGCAACGGATGCACTAGAGCTATAAGTATATGAAATCTCAAAAAGAAACTAAGTGGGTGTGCATCCAACTTGCTTGCTCATGAAGACCTAGGGCATTTTGAGGAAGCCCATCATTGGAATATACATGCCAAGTTCTGTAATGAAAAATTCCCACCAGTATATTAAAGTGACGAAATGAGAGACTCTCTACTATGAATATCATGGTGCTACTTTGAAGCACAAGTGTGGTAAAAGGATAGTAGCATTGTCCCTTCTCACTTTTTCTCTCATTTTTGGGCCTTTTCTCCCTTTTTATGGCCTCTTTTCTTTTATTTTTTTATTTTTCATCCGGAGTCTCATACCGACTTGTGGGGGAATCATAGTCTCCATCATCCTTTCCTTACTGGGACAATGCTCTAATAATGATGATCATCACACTTTTATTTTCTTACAACTCAACAATTACAACTCGATACTTAGAACAAAATATGACTCTATATGAATGCCTCCGGCGGTGTACCGGGATATGCAATGACTCATGAGTGACATGTATGAAAGAATTATGAACGGTGGCTTTGCCACAAATACTATGTCAACTACATGATCATGCTAGGAAATATGACAATGATGGAGTGTGCCATAATAAACAGAAAGGTGGAAAGTTGCATGGTAATATATCTCGGAATGTCTATGGAAATGCCATAATAGGTAGGTATGGTGGCTGTTTTGAAGAAGGTATATGGTGGGTGTATGATATCGGTGAAAGGTGCGCGGTGTTAGAGAGGCTAGCAATGGTGGAAGGGTGAGAGTGCGTATAATCCATGGACTCAACATTCGTCATAAAGAACTCATATACTTATTGCAAAAATATACAAGTTATCAAAGCAAAGTATTACGCGCATGCTCCTAGGGGGATAGATTGGTAGGAAAAGACCATCGCTCGTCCCCGACCACCACTCATAAGGAAGACAATCAATAAATAAATCATGCTCCGATTTCATCACATAACGGTTCACCATACGTGCATGCTACGGGAATCACAAACTTTAACACAAGTCTTCTTCAAATTCACAACTACTCAACTAGAACAACTTTAATATCACCATCTTCCTATCTCAAAACAATTATCAAGCATCAAACTTCTCATAGTATTCAACACACTCATAAGAGAATTTTATTATTAATCTTGTATACCTAGCATATTAGGATTATGAAAATTACCATGCTATTTAAGACTCTCAAAATAATCTAAGTGAAGCATGAGATATCAATAGTTTCTATAGAACAAATCCACCACCGTGCTCTAAAAGATATAAGTGAAGTACTAGAGCAAAACTATATAACTCAAAAGATATAAGCGAAGCACATAAAGTATTCTAAAAAATTCCAAATCATGTATGGCTCTCTCAAAAGGTGTGTACAGCAAGGATGATTGTGGTAAACTAAAAAGTAAAGACTCAAATCATACAAGACGCTCCAAGCAAAAAACATATCATGTGGCGAATAAAAATATAGCACCAAGTAAAGTTACCGATAGAAGTAGACGAAAGAGGGGATGCCTTCCGGGGCATCCCCAATCTTTGGCTCTTGCCACTCCTTGTTCCATAATCCATCAAATCTTTACCCAAAACTTGAAAACTTCACAACACAAAACTCAAAATAGAAAATCTTGTGAGCTCCGTTAGCGAAAGAAAACAAAGGACCACTTCAAGGTACTGTAATGTACTCATTCTTTATTTATATTGGTGTTAAACCTACTGTATTCAAACTTCTTTATGGTTTATAAACTATTTTACTAGCCATAGATTCATCAAAATAAGCAAACAACACACGAAAAATTGAATCTATCAAAAACAGAACAGTCTGTAGTAATCTGTAGCTAGCGCAAGATCTGGAACCCAAAAATTCTAAAATAAATTTCTGGACGTGAGTAATTTATCTATTAATCATATTAAAAAATAATTAACTAAATAGCACTTTCCAAATAAAAATGGCAGCAGTTCTCGTGAGCGCTAAAGTTTCTGTTTTTTACAGCAAGTGTAACAAGACTTTCCCAAAGTCTTCCCAACGGTTCTACTTGGCACAAACACTAATTAAACACAAAAAACACAACCAAAACAGAGGCTAGATAAATTATTTATTACTAAACAGGAGCAAAAATCAAGGAATAAAAATAAGATTGGGTTGCCTCCCAACAAGCGCTATCGTTTAACACCCCTAGCTAGGCATAACAAGCAAGGATAGATCTAGGTATTGCCATCTTTGGTAGGCAATTCTTCAATGAGGCACCTACAATCTTTAGGAATTTATTTCTTTTTATTGATTATAAAACTTATAGGCACAAGATCGAAAAAATCATTTGTAACAAATGGTTCCTTAATGATAGCAAAAAGATTGGGATGAACACTTATAGATTTCAGATCCGCAGTTTCCTTACTAGAGGATTCACCCTTATTTTTAGGAACATACATAAGCTTGGCAATTTTAGCGGGAGGACTTGGAGTATTCTTTACGGAAGAAAAAATGGTTCCCAAGTTGGTAATAATATCCTCAAGTTTATCAATTCTAGTGGAATCGTGATTTATTTTCTCATTAACTACGGGTTCCTTCTCTTTAATATTTTTCAAAGTGACTCCTACTTTAGATCCATATTGAGAGATTCGGTTGTGGATCTTTTTATCCAAATTTTCAATTAACTCTACGGTAGCAACCTTATTTTCAATAATTTCAAGCCTTTGCATTACATGCTCAAAAGTTAATACAGTTCCATTAACTAAAAGAGGGGGTGAGCCAAACAAATCTATCATAGCATTATAAGAATCAAAAGTATGGCTACCCAAGAAGTTCCCTCCAGTAATAGTATCAAGGATATATCTGTGCCAAGGAGTAATGCCTACATAAAAATTGCAAAGAAGAACGGAAGTAGATTGCTTCCTGGTGGATCTATTTTGAGCATTGCAAATTCTATACCAAGTATCTTTTAGGTTTTCCCCCTCCCTTTGCTTAAAATTTAGAATTTCATTCTCGGGAGATAACGGAGAAGATAAGGGACTAGCCATAACGACAAGCAAGCAAACTAACACACAAGCAAACAAAAAAACAAGCGGGCAAAAAGAGGCAAATAGAGAAAGAGAGGGAGGATAGAGAGAGAGGGCAAATAAAATGGCAAGGGTGAAGTCGGGGAGAGGAAAACGAGAGGCAAATGGCAAATAATGTAATGCGGGATAATGGTATGTGATGGGTACTTGGTATGTTGACTTTTACGTAGACCTCCCCGGCAACGGAGCCAGAAATCCTTCTTGCTACCTCTTGTGCACTGCGTTGGTTTTCTTCGAAGAGGAAGGGATGATGCAGCCAAGTAGTGTAAGTATTTCCCTCAGTTTTGAGAACCAAGGTATCAATCCAGTAGGAGGCTACGCGCCAGTCCCTCGCACCTGCACAAAACAAATAAATCCTCGCAACCAACACGATAAGGGGTTGTCAATCCCTACACGGCCACTTACGAGAGTGAGATCTGATAGATATGATAAGATAATATTTTTGGTATTTTTGTGATAAAGATGCAAAGTAAAGTAAAAGCAAAGTAAAAAGCAAAGGAAATAACTAAGTAGTAGGAGATTCATATGATGAAGATAGACCCGGGGGCCATAGGTTTCACTAGTGGCTTCTCTCGAGAGCATAAATATTCTACGGTGGGTGAACAAATTACTGTTGAGCAATTGACAGAATTGAGCATAGTTATGAGAATATCTAGGCATGATCATGTATATAGGCATCACTTCCGAGACAAGTAGACCAACTCCTGCCTGCATCTACTACTATTACTCCACTCATCGACTGCTATCCAGCATGCATCTAGAGTATTAAGTTAAAAATAGAGTAATGCCTTAAGCAAGATGACATGATGTAGAGGGATAAACTCATGCAATATAATGAAAACCCCATCTTGGTATCCTTGATGGCAACAATACAATACATGCCTTGCCGGCCCTACTGTCACTGGGAAAGGACACCGCAAGATTGAACCCAAAGCTAAGCACTTCTCCCATTGCAAGAAAGATCAATCTAGTAGGCCAAACCAAACTGATAATTCAAAGAGACTTGCAAAGATAACCAATCATACATAAAAGAATTCAGAGAAGATTCAAATATTGTTCATAGATAGACTTGATCATAAACCCACAATTCATCGGTCTCAACAAACACACCGCAAAAAGAAGATTACATCGAATAGTTCTCCACAAGAGAGGGGGAGAACATTGTATTGAGATCGAAAAAGAGAGAAGAAGCCATGTAGCTACTAACTATGGACCCGTAGGTCTGAGGTGAACTACTCACACTTCATCGAAGGGGCTATGGTGTTGATGTAGAAGCCCTCCGTGATCGATGCCCCCTCCGGCGAAGCTCTGGAACAGGCCCCAAGATGGGATCTCGTGGATACAGAAAGTTACGGCGGTGGAATTAGGGTTTTGGCTCCGTATCTGATCGTTTGGGGTACGTATGTATATATAGGAGGAAGGAGTACGTCGGTGGAGCAACAGGGGACCCACAAGGGTGGGGGGCGTGCCTCGGGGGGGGGGGGGGGGGGGGGGGGGGGGGGGGGGGGGGGGGGGGGGGGGGGGGGGGGGGGGGGGGGGGGGGGGGGGGTAGGCGCGCCCCCTACCTCGTGGCCTCCTCTTTTGTGTCTTGACGTAGGGTCCAAGTGGGTCTTGTTCGTTGAGAAAATGAGGTTTCATTCCGTTTGGACTCCATTTGATATTCCTTTTCTTCGAAACCCTAAAACAGGCAAAAAACAACAATTCTGGGCTGGGCCTCCGGTTAATAGGTTAGTCCCAAAAATAACATAAAAGTGGATAATAAAGCCCAATAATGTCCAAAACAGTAGATAATATAGCATGGAGCAATCAAAAATTATAGATACGTTGGAGACGTATCAGAGGGCAAGAAACCAACCCCCTCCACCCCTATATATATAGTGGGGAGGTGCATGGGAGCTGCACCCCTTGCCCCTGGCGTAACCCTCCCCCTCCAACTCCTCCTCCTCCTCCGTTGAGCGTAGCGAAGCTCTACCGAAGAACCACGAGCTCCACCACCACACCGTCGTGCTGCCAGAGTTCTCCCTCAACTTCTCCTCTCCCCTTGCTGGATCAAGAAGGAGACATCCCTGGGCTATACGTGTGTTGAACACGGAGGCGCCGTCCGTTCGGCGCTTGGATCGGATCTTCCGCGATTTGAATCGCTGCGAGTATGACTCCATCAACCGCGTTCTTGTAATGCTTCCGCTTAGCGATCTTCAAGGGTATGAAGATGCACACCCTCTCTCTCGCTGCTAGTTTCTCCTAGATTGATCTTGGTGACACGTAGGAAATTTTTGAATTATTACTACATTACCCAACGGTGGCATTAGAGCTAGGTCTATCCGTAGATTATATGCATGAGTAGAACACAAGTAGTTGTGGGCGATGATTTGTTCAATTTGCTTACTGATGTCTACTACACAACCTTCTTCTTGTAGACGTTGTTGGGCCTCCAAGTGCAGAGGTTTGTAGGACAGTAGCAAATTTCCCTCAAGTGGATGACCTAAGGTTTATCAATCCGTGGGAGGCATAGGATGAAGATGGTCTCTCTCAAACAACCCCGCAACCAAATAACAAAGAGTCTCTTGTGTCCCCAACACACCCAATACAATGGTAAATTGTATAGGTGCACTAGTTCGGCGAAGAGATGGTGATATAAGTGCAATATGGATGGTAGATAAAGGTTTTTTTAATCTGAAAATATAAAAAAGCAACATACCTAATGATAAAAGTGAGCACAAACGGTATTGCAATGCTAGGAAACAAGGCCTAGGGTTCATACTTTCACCAGTGCAAGTTCTCTCAACAATAATAACATAATTGGATCATATAACTATCCCTCAACATGCAACAAAGAGTAACTCCAAAGTCACTAATAGCGGAGAACAAACGAAGAGATAATTGTAGGGTATGAAACCACCTCAAAGTTATTCTTTCTGATCGATCTATTTAAGAGTCCGTAGTAAAATAACATGAATATATTCTTTCTGTTCAATCTATCATAGAGTTCGTACTAGAATAACACCTTAAGACACAAATCAAGCAAAACCCTAATGTCACCTAGATACTCCAATGTCACCTCAAGTATCCGTGGGCATGATTATACGATATGCATCACACAATCTCAGATTCATCTATTCGACCAACACAAAGAACTTCAAAGAGTGCCCCAAAGTTTCTACCAGAGAGTCAAGACGAAAACGTGTGCCAACCCCTATGCATAAGTTCACGAGGTCACGGAACTCGCAAGTTGATCACCAAAACATACATCAAGTGGATCACGTGATATCCCATTGTCACCACAGATAAGCACATGTAAGACATACATCAAGTGTTCTCAAATCCTTAAAGACTCAATCCGATAAGATAACTTCAAAGGGAAAACTCAATTCATCACAAGAGAGTAGAGGGGGAGAAACATTATAAGATCCAACTATAATAGCAAAGCTCGCGATACATCAAGATCGTACCACCTCAAGAACACGAGAGAGAGAGAGATCAAACACATAGCTACAGGTACATACCCTCAGCCCCGAGGGACAACTACTCCCTCCTCGTCATGGAGAGCACCGGGATGATGAAGATGGCCACCGGAGAGGGATTGCCCCTCCGGCAGGGTGCCAGAACGGGTCTAGATTGGATTTCGGAGGCTACGGAGGCTTCTGACGGCGGAACTCCCGATCTAGGTTATTTTCTGGAGGTTTCTGTATTTATAGGAATTTTTGGCGTCAGTCTCACGTCAAGAAGGCGCCCGAGTCGTCCATGAGGCAGGCCCACACGCCTGGGGGGGGGCACCCTCTTGGATGGCCCGGAACTCTCCTGGCCCAACTCTTTTACTCCGGGGTCTTCTTTTGGTCCATAAAAAATCATCAAAAATTGGCACGTCAATTGGACTCCGTTTGGTATTCCTTTTCTGCAAAACTCAAAAACAAGGAAATAACAGAAACTGACACTGGGCTCTAGGTTAATAGGTTAGTCCCAAAAATCATATAAAATAGCATATAAATGCATATAAAACATCCAAGGTTGATAATATAATAGCATGGAACAATAAAAAATTATAGATACGTTGGAGATGTATCAAGCATCCCCAAGCTTAATTCCTGCTCGTCCTCGAGTAGGTAAATGATAAAAACAAATTTTTTGATGTGGAATGCTTTCTAGCATGTTCTTCAATGTATTTTTCTCAATTGTAGCATGATGTTCAGATCCGAAAGATTCAAGATAAAAGTTTATTGTTGACAGAAAGATAGTAACACTCCAAGTATGCTAACCGAGCAATTATGTCTTATCAAAATAACATAGCCAAAGAAAACTTATCCCTACAAAATAATATAGTTTGGCCATGCTTCATTTTCGTCACGCAAAATGCTCTCATCATGCACAACCCCGATGAAAAGCCAAGCAATTGTGTCATACTTAGCCTTTTCAAACTCTTTCAACTTTTATGCAATATATGAGCGCGAGCCATGGACATAGCACTATGGGTGGAATAGAATATGATGATTGAGGTTGTGTGAGAAGACAAAAAGGGAGAAAGTCTCACATTGACGCGGCTAATCAATGGGCTATGGAGATGCCCACCGATTGATGTCAATGCAAGGAGTAGGGATTGCCATGCAACGGATGCACTAGAGCTATAAATATATGAAAGCTCATCAAAGAAACTAAGTGGGTGTGCATCCAACTTGCTTGCTCACGAAGACCTAGGGCATTTGAGGAAGCCCATCATTGGAATATACAAGCCAAGTTCTATAATGAAAAATTCCCACTAGTATATGAAAGTGACAAAATAAGAGACTCTCTATCATGAAGATCATGGTGCTACTTTGAAGCACAAGTGTGGAAAAAGGATAGTAACATTGTCCCTTCTCTCTCTCTCTCTCTGTTTGGGCCTTCGTTTCCTTTTTTATGACCTCTTATTTTATTTTATTTTATTTTTATTTTTCGTCCGAAGTCTCATCTCGACTTGTGGGGGAATCATAGTCTCCATCATCCTTTCCTCACACGGGACAATGCTCTAATGATGATCATCACACTTTTATTTACTTACAACTTGATACTTAGATATGATTCTATGTGAATGCCTCTGGCGGTGTACCGGGATTGCGATGAATCAAGAGTGACATGTATGAAAAATTAAGCATGGTGGCTTTGCCACAAATACGATGTCAACTACATGATCATGCAAAGCAATTTGACAATGATGATGCGTGTCATAATAAATGGAACGGTGGAAAGTTGCATGGCAATATATCTCGGAATGGCTATGGAAATGCCATAATAGGTAGGTATGGTGGCTGTTTTGAGGAAGATATAAGGAGGCTTATCTGTGATAGAGCATATCATATCATGGGGTTTGGATGCATCGGCGAAGTTTGCACCAACTCTCAAGGTGAGAAAGGGCAATGCATGGTATCGAAGAGGCTAGCAATGATGGAAGGGTGAGAGTGCGTATAATCCATGGACTCAACATTAGTCATAAAGAACTCACATACTTATTGCAAAAATCTACAAGTCATCAAAACCAAGCACTGCGCGCATGCTCATAGGGGGATAGATTGGTAGGAAAAGACCATCGTTCGTCCCCGACCACCACTCATAATGAAAGCAATCAAAGAACACCCCATGCTTCAAATTTGTCACACAACATTTACCATACGTGCATGCTATGGGACTTGCCAACTTCAACACTAGTATTCATCAATTTCACAATTACTCAACTAGCACACCTGTAATATTACCACCTTTATATCTCAAAACAACTATCAAGCATCCAACTTCTCTTAGTATTTAAATTTTATAACCAAAGTAAATTACCATGCTGTTCTAAATGACTCTCAAAATGATATAAGTGAAGCATGAGAGATCAATTATTTCTATAAAATAGAACCACCGCCGTGCTCTAAAAAGATATAAGTGAAGCACTAGAGCAAATGATAAACTACTCCGAAAGATATAAGTGAAGATCAATGAGTAGTCGAATAATTATGCAACTATGTGAAGACTCTCTAACATTTAAGAATTTCAGATCTTGGTATTTTATTCAAACAGCAAGCAAAACAAAATAAAATAAAATGACGCTCCAAGCAAAACACATATCATATGGTGAATAAAAATATAGCTCCAAGTAAAGTTACCGATGAACGAAGACGAAAGAGGGGATGCGATTGATCATGTTCTTGTAATAGGAATCACGACTTGCATGTCAATGAGTATGACAACCGGCAGGGGCCATAGGAGTTGTCTTAATTTATTGTATGACCTGCAAGTCAATATAAACGCCATGTAATTACTTTTCTTTTTGCTAACCATTAGCCATAGTAGTAGAAGTAATAGTTGGCGAGACAACTTCATGAAGACACGATGATGGAGATCATGGTGTCATGCCGGTGACGAAGGTGATCATGCCACGCCTCGAAGATGGAGATCAAAGGCGCACGATGATATTGGCCATATCATGTCACTTTATGATTTGCATGTTATGTTTATCATGTTTACATCTTATTTGCTTAGAACGATGGTAGGATAAATAAGATGATCCCTCACTAAAAAATTCAAGAAATGTGTTCCCCCTAAGCGTGCACCGTTGCGAAGGTTCGTTGTTTCGAAGCACCACATGATGATCGGGTGTGATAGATTCTAACGTTTGCATACAACGGGTGTAAGCCAGATTTACACATGCGGAACACTTACGTTGACTTGACGAGCCTAGCATGTACAGACATGGCCTCGGAACACGAGAGACCGAAAGGTCGAACATGAGTCGTATAGTAGATGCGATCAACATGGAGATGTTCACCGTTGATGACTAGTTCGTCTCACGTGATGATCAGACATGGCCTAGTCGATTCGGATCATGTATCACCTAGATGACTAGAGGGATGTCTATCTGAGTGGGAGTTCATTAAATAATTTGATTAGATGAACTTAATTATCATGAACTTATTCTAAAATTGTCTTTACAATCTATCATGTAGATCCAATGTCCTACGCTAATGTTGCCCTCAACTTCAACGCATTCCTAGAGAAAACCAAGCCGAAAGACGATGGTAGCAACTATACTGATTGGGTCCGTAACTTGAGGATCATCCTCATAGCTGCCAAGAAAGCATATGTCCTTGAAGCATCGCTAGGTGATGCACCCATTTTCCCAGCAACTCAAGACGTTATGAACGCCTGGCAGTCGCGTAGTGAAGATTACTCCCTAGTTCAGTGCGGCATGATTTACAACTTAGAAACGAGGCTCCAAAAGTGTTTTGAGCAACACCGAGCATATGAGATGTTCCAAGAGCTGAAAATGGTTTTCCAAGCTCATGCCCGGGTCGAGAGATATGAAGTCTCCGACAAGTTCTACAATTGTAAGATAGAGGAAAATAGTTCTGTCAGCGAGCATATACTCAAAATGTCTGGGTTGCACAACCGCTTGTCTCAGCTGGGAGTTAATCTTCTAGATGACTCGGTCATTGACAAGATCCTCCAGTCAGTCACCACTAAACGTTTCCGTTCGTATATACATCCCACACAGTCACTACAAGGAAAACATTTGCGCAAGATGGCGTAACGCAAACAGTTTTGAAGAGAATGTTGTGTGTGATTGTTCATTGATCCAACATGGTTTATTCCTAGAAACTGTGTGTGTTGCCTGAGGTCATCGCCCATGGTATTATTTCAACAACCGTTTGCAATAGCAAAACCCAATTAGCAGGCAAATTCGCCATTAGCAGGCTAATTATCCGATTATTCATAATACATTTATTAATCTAATTGACATTTCATATTAAGCACACAATATATTTCATTTCCATATTAAGGAAGCAGAATTTCATAATTTAAATACATCAGAGTACAACATGATATAGTCTTAGCACTCAGCTACCCCATTACACAACTGCACCAGCAGCAAGTTCCACATGTAACATGTAGAACCTTTCGAAATTAGCATCATAGACGGTATATAGAAGATGCATCTCATCTGGAAAACTGCTAAAGCGGAAGGCGAATATTGAGCATTCATTCATGTTGAAGGTCTTTGCAACTTTAGGCCAGTGCCTGTGGATGATTGACCATCCGTCCTTCGTCCTCTTCAGGAACACTTCAATATTGAACCGTGGGTGTTGTATGAAAACATCACTCGCCTCCTAACCATAGAGGTGGTTTGAGAGGTAATCATCAGTGAACTGCTTTGGAAAGGCCTGAAAACAAGGATGTGCATAAATATCTTCTCTATATTGAAAATGGGGCAAAGGAATAAAAAAAAGGCAAGGTATAATAGTTAGTACCATCTTGTAGTGAACTGATGTCTTCTTCATTGTGCAGACAAAGATCTTGTTGTTTTTTGTCGCTAATTTCTTTATCCTAACAATCTTTTTGAGTTTCTTGATTTGATTGATATTCATGGACAACTCATTTCCCCATATGCAAAAGGGTCGAACAGTGGGTCAAATCCTCTGACAGCAGGACCTACATGTGCAAGACCAAATTGTTAAAAACCTAAATATTAGAATGATTCCTGCAATTGCGCAATAATGTGCTATTAGACAATGGACCATGCATGTGCTAACCTTGATTTTAAACCTTAGTGCTTCCCATTGTTTCCCTACAACACATATAAGGTAGTTAGTCATCAGGTTAAGTAAGGGTTCTTATGCTATCAGTAAAATATGTTGATGAAAAATAAGCACATTGCAGATTCATCAGATTAATTCAAGCCACATGAAAAACCCATTTACCCAAACCAAGCATGATTAAGAACTAGGAAATATAGCACTTGTATATGTTTCTCATGTATTAAGTGCAGCCAAATTCAATTTATTCCTCACATGCACAACAATACAAAATTCTACCCATGACAATTGGACATCGCATTGCAGAATTGAACCAAGGAGTTAACTAAACACCACAACAAATGAACCAAACATTAACTGAGCACCACATTGCACAATATAACATACTCCTAATAGAAGATCAGACAGTTAACCAAACAGTTAACTACAACCAATTGTAGCAACTGTATTTGTTTATCATGTATTTACTACAGCCAAATTCAATTTATTCCTCACATGGTATACAATAACAGAATGCACCCACAATTTTGTAAAGATAAATTCGATTTATTTCTCACACGGAAGATAATACAAAATTGCAGCCTGAAGAATTGAACATCACATTTGCAGAATTGAACCAAAGAGTTAACTGAAGACGACAACTAATTAACAAAACAGTTAATAAATGAGCACCACACTGCACGACATATAGAACATATACACTAGAGCAACAGATTGCATGGTAAAATTAGATAGCACAATTCACTAGAATTTTTGAAGGAAAGGCAGGAGCAGCACACGCAACGGGTAAACTGAGCATGCTTAACCGGCGTAGCTAGCAAATGGCAAGGTGCTCCTTCAAGATCTGGGGGTCAACACGAATGGAAGCCATCGCGACCTCATCCATGCGTGCGGCCGCGATTTGCTTCTCTGCTGCCAAATGCTCCTTGAGGTCCTGGCTATACTGCATGCACCATGATTTAGGCCAGCGCTTATTTGGTGGAGGGGTCGGTGATTTGGGTGGAAGGTGTCGCACTCGCGCTGATGGTCGGGACATGTGGGATGTGGAAGGAGGAGGAGGATGGGGGTCGAGTGTGGATTACCTGCCTAGATAGAGGAGGCCGAGCAACGTGAAGAAGGGTCGCCGACGAGGAGGCGGCACTGCAAGCAAGGAGTGAAGGTTTCAACATGGAAAGGAAGGCGGAAATAGGGGAAATGTGGCTTTTGGTAGGGGGAGGGCCGGGGAGTTAGATACTTTTGTGGAAGCCAAAAATTTGGAATCGCTTCAGCGAAAAAACTGGCGTGCAAAGTGTCATCAGACACGGTCCCTTATTCAAAACTATGTACGATATGTGTACATCACAAACGATTCAGATAGCTTAACCCATGTGTGATGAGTTTGAACATCAAAAGTTTTGGTTCGAATTTCCATGGTTACAGTGGTCATCCACGTCATTGCATAATTTGGGTACACAAAGGAGACTACAGCACACCCACACTTCTTAATCGAGCAAGTTCAGCAATTAAACAGAGTTAGCTGACCTAAACATTACTCTAACAAATTAAAGACTGGAGCTCTTAATTAAACAAAAAAGAGTACTACTACGGCTGGTGCTCATCGATCTCCGCCGCCGCCTCCATGTCCAGCTCGCGCCCGGTATCCTGGGGAAGGGGCTCCATGGAATCCATCACACCATACTCGGCAAGCATCTCGCCATCCGCGTCCGCCATATCTTTGGAAAAGGCCGCCACGAGCTGGGCGTGGCGGACGTGATCTGGGCTTGGACGGGCTCCGTCATTGCAAGGTATGCGATGGAGGAACGAACGGCTGCTCGAACGCTCTCGGCGATTGCCAGCTCTTCAGCCGTGGGTTGCCGACCGTTGTCGGAGAAGCCTCGTTCGATTTGTGCGGTGACCGTCATGAGCTGGGCGTGGGCGGCCTCGACATGGTCGTGGGCGGCCTCCATCAGGGCTAAGGCCGCCACTGCGGAACGGACACCTGCCGTGCCACTCTCGCCAGTTGCTACCCCCGAGGCAGATGTTGCTGCCGCCACATGAGGAGCAACAGCGGCCATTTGGGCTGCCTTTGCCACCCGGTCGCAGATTGCAGCCATGCTCATGCACCTTGTTAGCACGTGCATGGCGGCTGCGGCCGCGCTCTCGCCGGAGTGGGCCACCGAAGTTGCCCTCACGACACGGGTCCACGTGCCCATCTTTCACCGGCGACGATTGAACAGTGAAATGATATTTGGGGAGCAAGCTAGTGTACTTGAGACGCCGGCTGTGGACTGTAGCCGACGCTCCTTCTCGCGTAAGCCATAGGCGTACTATACACCGACGGTGCTACAGGATATTTTGTGCTGCATCTCACATGGGTGCTGAAAATAAACTATGTGCGATCTACATGATTTTTCATCTTGATTTGAATTACATAATGGGGTCACAGCGGCAATGGACGGTGTTTGAATTGCTAGACCTTTTATCTGCAGTGAACATGCAACTATATGTGTGTTGTAAATGAATTGGAATTATTCAGGGTTCGTTTGAACATTTAATACATTAAATTGGATTTCTAGCCATTTCAGGTGAACAATTCAAATTTGAACTACATGCACGTGCTCCAGTGCATATAAATTGGTCAAAAAATCAAATCTGTGTCCTTGGGTGCATGCTTAGGTCACATGCAAGATATGGGAATGAATTTCAAACACTAGGGCACCGTTGATTGCCGGCAAAACATTGAGATGCCTGGTTTTTAAATTCTAGTAAATCAAAAACTCGTCTGAAATTCATGAAACTTGGCATGCTATCATGGAGCGGCATCAACATGCCGTGGTAAATTTTTTGTCCCATTTGGGGCAGGTTCGGGTATATGCTTCTCACAAACCGGAGCTTCTCACAACAAGCATGATGGTTTTCGGTAGGGAACGTCCCACCTTTGGGGACGAAACAATATCCATTGCCTCTTATTGCTTTCAATTTTCTTTCTCGTGTCAACATAGAACAACAGGAGTGTTGTGTGAATTTTTGTGATTTTTCTTGGTTCGTTTGGACATTTTATGCATTAACTGAGTTTTCAATGCATTTACGTGCATAATTCAAATTTGAACTACATGCACATGCTCCAGTGCATATAAATTGGTCGAAAAATCAAATCTTTGTCCTTGGGTGCATGCTTAGGTCCCATGCAAGAAACGGGAATGAATTTCAAACACCAGGGCACCGTTGATTGCCGGCAAAACATTGAGATGCCTGCTTTTTAAATTCTAGTAAATCCAAAACTCGTCTGAAATTCATGAAACTTGGCATGTTATCATGGAGCGGCATCAACATGCCGTGGTACAAATTTTGTCCCATTTGGGACAGGTTTGGGTATATGCGTCTCACAAACTGGAGCTTCTCACAACAAGCATGATGGTTTTCGGTAGGGAACGTCCCACCTTTGGGGATGAAAAGATATCCATTGCCTCTTATTGCTTTCAATTTTTTCTCATGTCAACATAGAACAACATGAGTGTTGTGTGAATTTTTGTGATTTTTCGGGGTTCTTTGGACATTTTTATGCATTAACTGAGTTTTCAATGCATTTATGTGCATAATTCAATTTTGAACTACATGCACATGCTCCATTGCATATAGATTGGTCGAAAAATCAAATCTGTGTCCTTGGGTGCATGCTTAGGTCCCATGCAAGAAATGGGAATGAATTTCAAACACCAGGGCACCGTTGATTGCCGGTAGAACATTGAAATGCCTGGTTTTTATATTCTAGTAAATCAAAAACTCGTCTGAAATTCATGAAACTTGGCATGCTAGCATGGAGTGGCATCAACATGTCATGGTAAAAAATTTGTCCCATTTGGGGGCAGGTTTGGGTATATGCTTCTCATAAACCAGAGCTTCTCACAACAAGCATGATGGTTTTCAGTAGGGAATGTCCCACCTTTGGGGACGAAACGATTTCCATTGCTTCTTATTTCTTTCAGAATTTTTTCTCGTGTCAACATAGAACAATAGTAGTGTTGTGTGAATTTTTGTGATTTTTGGGGGTTTGTTTGGACATTTTTATGCATTAACTGAGTTTCCAATGCATTTATGTGCATCATTCAAATTTGAATTACATGCACATGCTCCAGTGCATATAAACTGGTTGAAAAATCAAATATGTGTCCTTGGGTGCATGCTTAGGTCCCATGCAAGAAATGGGATTGAATTTCAAACACCAGGGCACCATTGATTGCCGGCAAAACATTGAGATGCATGCTTTTTAAATTCTAGTAAATCTAAAACTCATCTGAAATTCATGAAACTTGGCATGCTATCATGGAGCGGCATCAACATGCTGTGGTACAAATTTTGTCCCATTTGGGGCAGGTTTGGGTATATGCTTCTCACAAACCGGAGCTTCTCACAACAAGCATGATGGTTTTCGGTAGGGAACATCCCACCTTTGGGGACGAAACGATATCCATTGCCTCTTATTGCTTTCAATTTTTTTTCTCGTGTCAACATAGAGCAACATGAGTGTTGTGTGAATTTTTGTGATTTTTGGGGTTCGTTTGGACATTTTTATGCATTAACTGACTTTTCAATGCATTTATATGCATAATTCAAATTTGAACTACATGCACATGCTCGAGTGCATATAAATTGGTTGAAAAATCAAATATTTGTACTTGGGTGCATGGTTAGGTCCCATACAAGAAATGTGAATGAATTTCAAAGACCAGGGCACCGTTGATTGCCGGCAAAACATTGGGATGCCTAGTTTTTAAATTCTAGTAAATCCAAAACTCGTCTGAAATTCATGAAACTTGGCATGCTATCATGGAGCGGCATTAACATGCCGTGGTACAAATTTTGTCCCATTTGGGGCAGATTTGGGTATATGGTTCTCACAAACCAGAGCTTCTCACAACAAGCATGATGGTTTTCGATAGGGAACGTCCCACCTTTGGGGACGAAACGATATCCATTGCCTCTTATTGCTTTCAATTTTTTTCTCATGTCAACATAGAACAACAAGAGTGTTGTGTGATTTTTTTGATTTTTCGGGGTTCGTTTGGACATTTTTATGCATTAACTGAGTTTTCAATGCATTTATGTGCATAATTCAAATTTGAACTACATGCACATGCTCCAGTGCATATAAATTGGTCGAAAAATCAAATCTTTATCCTTGGGTGCATGCTTAGGTCCCATGCGAGAAACGGGAATGGATTTCAAACACCAGGGCACCATTGATTGCCGGCAAAACATTGAGATGCCTGGTTTTTAAATTCTAGTAAATCCAAAACTCGTCTGGAATTCATGAAACTTGGGATGTTATCATGGAGCGGCATTAACATGCCGTGGTACAAATTTTGTCCCATTTGGGGCAGGTTTGGGTATACGCTTCTCACAAACTGGAGCTGCTCACAACAAGCATGATTGTTTTCGGTAGGGAACGTCCCACCTTTGGGGATGGAACGCTCACCTCGAACGCCCTCTGCCGCTCCAGACGACCCCTCTCGAAGAGGTGGTTCTCCTCGTAGATCTCCTGATTCCTCGCCTCGGAGGCAGCGTGTGTCGCGGCCACGTCGGCGGTAAGGCTCTTTGCATGCTTGACGACGCGCTCCTCCTCCTGCCGCGGGAACTCGGTGTAGCGCGCAAGGTCGCCGACGCACATGCGGGCATCCACCTCTGCCTCCCGCCTTCGGGCGACGGTGGCGGAGAGGGTGATGACCCCGGGGGTCGACGGTGGGCTGGCAGCCATGGTGGCGGACGATGGGGTGGCGTCCACGACCACCACGTCCCGCCTTCGAGCCGTGGTGGCGGAGCGGGTGATGGCCATAGTGGCCGGCAGTGGTGTGGCGGCCACGACGGCCACCTCCCGCCTTTGGGCCGTGGCGGCGGAGCGGGCGATGGCCCTGGCTTTCGATGGTGGTGTGGCGGCAACGGTGGACGGCAACAGCTGCCTACGAGCACTGGCGGCTGAGCGTGTGCTGGGTGTTCCTTGCACACCCAATAGGGACGCCACGCGCACTACACTACGATGGGGACTGCGCCGCCGCACGGCGTAGCCTCCCAGCTGGAGCTGTCCTCTGATGACGGCAGAGTGGCTGAGCGACGACAACGGACCGGTGCCATTGGCGATTGTGGGAGAAGCAGACGAGATAAGCTACAGGGATGGAGGGGAAAATGCGATGCAGGACTCGCTGCCCGTGAGGGTTTTTATAGGTAAGCATTGGGATTTTGGGGGATTTCACTGAGTCGGGCGGGAAGCTTGCGCAGGAACCTGCGAGGTTGCGCGGGGAAATGGCTCACCGACAATTCTTTGGCGCCACCGTTTGGCAAAAAGAACGCCCCCGCGCGCTGCGCAAGCTTGCGCTGTAAGCCGTCTGCGGAAGTGGGGTGACAAGACGTGCGAGAGGAGGACGAAAGGCAACGTACACATATGGTTAATAAAAAACATTTGCGATTTAATTACCTACTATACCACCGTACTGGTTTATAAGTATGATTTAACTAATAAAATACGAATGCACGTCGCCAAAGATTATATAGTTGGATTTGTATTTGAACATAGTTTCCAATTATATAATTTTTAAAACATGCATTAACATTTTGTTGGTTAAATTGGAGGGCAAAGTATGGCACGTAATATAAAGGAGACTATAGACTAGATGGAGCTGGTACCACACGGCAGCTTTCTACGCAGCGACGCAACTGTCGGCCGGCTTGTAGGCGACCATTTCCTGCGTGTTCATTTGCTCTATACATGTGGTTGCTTGCGGTTCAGGCGGCCACGGCGCGCTCTGCTCTCGCGTCCCTCCGGGTGCTCGGCGCACGATCATGCACGTTCATGTGCAAGCGGTTGCGCCGGGTGCGGCGCGACGATGTAGTTACCCGCTGCAAAAACTGCCATGCAAACGCGCTGATAATCCACGCTGCCCGGACCCCTTTTATTCCTGCTGCCATTTACCTTCATCTCTCGTCTCACATGACACAATAAGCACACCCACGAGGACACATACAGAGAGGACATCCCGCGGTTCCAATGGCGCTCCCCGTGGCTCCAATGGCGCTCCCAGCGGCCGACGACAACAACGGCGGGCAGTTTACCACGCATCACGTAGTGGACACCCACGCGAGAGGGAAGCCCCTCTCGGTAGTGTACACGAACGATCCGGTCTCGGTGGAGAGCTCCATCCAAACTATGGAGCAGTTCCTTGCCGAGGACAAGTACCGAGTGGTTGGCTTCGACCTCGAGTACACCATCGGTCGTGCTGGGCACGATCAGAAGGTTGTCGTCGCCCAGTTGTGAGTGTGACATGACGTCCTCGTCTACCACTTCCACCTTGCCACAAGGCCTTGCGAGCGTGTCTCCAGGTTTATCAAGAGCTCCGACTACAGTTTCGTTACGGTGGACACCACCAACGATCTAAAAACGCTCAAGATTTCGGACTTGAAATGCCCGAATCTTGTCAACATCCAGCACCACTACAAAGTCTGGGGCAGCGACAAAAGCAAACTGAACTCCCTGGTTGACCTCTCCTCGGCCATGATCGACCCCTACTACGTGAAGATGAAGCAAGAGAGCAATAAGGACAAGAACGCCTAGCACAGTGTGTGGCATAAGAGACTGGATGAACAACATGTCAAGTACGTGGCCATGGACACGTACACAAGCTACGAGATGTACATGCAGATCGTTGACATGAGGAACTGTCTTCTTCCTGACAAAGACGAGGGATCGAGCCACATAGCAGTGGCGGGAGCGTCACAAGAAGTAGATGACTAGATGATCATTTCTCCTACTTCAGAATGCATGCAATTGTTTATTGAGGTGTGTGCGAATGATCTGTATAGTCACTTATGTAATTGGATGTTTGTTTCAGTTATATATATACATGTTATTCTACTTTAGACAGAGCAATTCACACGGCTTATTAGCAGCAATCATCTGTGTTATTATTGGTCTTCGCACACATTTTAGATTACGGACCTGTTTGCCGCGTATCACACACATCTTGTTCAGTTGAACCGTTTCCATTGTGTTGCCTTATCACACATAATTCATCCCAGTGAACCGTATGCTGTATATCGCACATGCCTTGATCTGGCTGCCCATTTCTTTTGTGCCCCCTCATCCCAAATAGTTAATTGAGCTGAACCGTATGCCCTACATCGCACACGCAACTAAATTCTGAACCGTGTTTGATGCATCTGTCACCGCAAATGTTTTGCACCTTTTTTTAACGGTTTTTACACCACCGTTTGCGATTATGGCATCGCACATAGTTTCGTCGAAGGGTCTCTGATCGTAGTGTCGCGTTTGGACCATCTTGTAGTAGTGAGATGTTTCTATGATGCCTGCACCGGCTAGAGAGGAATTTAATGATGATGATCATGAAACTTCAGGTCAAGTTGCTACTGAACTTCGTAGGTCCACGAGGACATGTTCCGCACCAGAGTGGTACGATCCTGGAAATCATGTTGTTAGCAACAGTGAACCTTCAAACTATGAAGAAGCGATGGCGGTCCCAGATTCCAACAAATGGCTTGAAGCCATGAAATCCGAGATAGGATCCATGTATGAGAATAAAGTATGGACTTTGGTCGACTTGCCCAATGATCAACGAGCCATAGAGAATAAGTGGATCTTTAAGAAGAAGACTGACGCAGATGGTAATGCGACTGTCTATAAGGCTTGTCTTGTCGCTAAGGGTTATCGACAAGTTCAAGGAGTTGACTATGATGAGACCTTCTCACCCGTAGCGAAGCTGAAGTCCGTCCGAATCATGTTAGCAATTGACGCATTCTATGATTAGGAGATCTGGCAAATGGACGTCAAAACGACATTCCTTAACGGTTTCCTTAAGCAAGAATTGTATATGATGTAGCCGGAAGGTTTTTCCGATCCTAAGAATGCTGACAAAGTATGCAAGCTCCAGTGCTCCATCTATGGGCTAGTGCAAGCTCCAATGATCAAAGCGTTTGGGTTTATACAGACTTATGGAGAAGCCTGTATTTACAAGAAAGTGAGTGGGATCTCTATAGCATTTCTCATATTATATGTGGATGACATACTGTTGATGGGAAATGATATAGAACTTTTGGAAAGCATAAAGGCCTACTTGAATAAGTGTTTTTCAATGAAGGACCTTCGAGAAGCTGCTTACATATTAGGCATCAAGATCTATAGAGATGGATCAAGATGCCTCATTGGTCTTTCACAAAGCACATACCTTGACAAGATATTGAAGAAATTCAATATGGATCATTCCAAGAAGGGGTTCTTGCCTGTATTGCAAGGTGTGAGATTGAGCGTAGCTCAACGCCCGACCTCGGCAGAAGAAAGAGAAAAGATGAGTGTCATCCCTTATGCCTCAGCCAAAGGCTCTATTATGTATGGCATGCTGTGTACCAGACCTGATGTGAACCTTGCCATAAGTTTGGTAGGGAGGTAGCAAAGTGAACACAGTATGGAACACTGGACAATGGTCAAGAATATCCTGAAGTACCTGCGAAGGACTAAGGATATGTTTCTCGTTTATGGAGGTGCTGAAGCTTGTCGTAAAGGGTTACGTCGATGCTAGCTTTGACACATATCTGAATGACTCCAAGTCACAAACCGGATACATGTATATTTTGAATGGTGAGGCAGTCAGGTGGTGCAGTTGTAAAGTACATACGGATCTGAATGTCACAAATCCATTGACTAAACCTTTTCCACGAGCAAAACATGATCAACACCAGAACTCTATGGGTGTTTGATTCATCACAATGTAACTAGATTATTGACTCTAGTGCAAGTGGGAGACTGTTGGAAATATGCCCTAGAGGCAATACTACAATGGTTATTATTATATTTCCTTGTTCATGCTATAATTGTATTAACCGGAAACCGTAATACATGTGTGAATACATAGACCACAACATGTCCCTAGTGAGCCTCTAGTTGACTAGCTCGTTGATCAATAGATGGTTGTGGTTTCCTGACCATGGACATTGGATGTCGTTGATAACGTGATCACATCATTAGGAGAATGATGTGATGGACAAGACCCAATCCTAAGCATAGCACAAGATCGCATAGTTCGTTTGCTAGAGCTTTTCTAATGTCAAGTATCATTTCCTTAGACCATGAGATTGTGCAACTCCCGGATACCGTAGGAATACTTTGGGTGTATCAAACGTCACAATATAACTGGGTGGCTATAAAGGTGCACTACAGGTATCGCAGAAAGTGTATGTTGGGTTGGCACGAACCGAGACTGGGATTTGTCACTCTGTATGACGGAGAGGTATCTTTGGGCCCACTCGGTAATGCATCATCATAATGAGCTCAATGTGACTAAGGAGTTAGCCACAGGATCATGTGTTACAGAACGAGTAAAGAGACTTGCCACGAGATCATTTGATAGTTGATACATCTCCAACGTATCTATAATTTTTGATTGTTCCATGCTATTATATTATCTGTTTTGGATATTTTATATGCATTCATATGCTATTTTATATTATTTTCGGGGCTAACCTATTAACCTAGAGCCCATTGCTAGTTTCTGTTTTTCCTTGTTTTAGAGTTTCATAGAAAAGGAATACCAAATGGAGTCCAAATGGAATGAAACTTTCATGATGATTTTTCTTGGACCAGAAGACATCTAGAGGACTTGGAGGCAACTCAGGGAAGCCACGAGGCAGCCACAAGGACGGAGGGCGCGCCCCCACCCTTGTGGGCCCCTCGTGACTCCACCGGCGTATTTCTTCCGCCTATATATTCTCAAATATTCCAAAACCAATCAGGAGAGTCCACGAAAACACTTTTCCACCGCTGCAACCTTCTGTACCAGTGAGATCCCGTCTAGGGGCCTTTTCCGGTGTCCTGCCGGAGGGGGATTTGATCACGGAGGCCTTCTACATCAACACCATTGCCTCTCCGATGAAGCACAAGTAGTTTACCTCAGATCTATGGGTCCATAGCTAGTAGCTAGATAGTTTCTTCTCTCTCTTTGATTGTCAATACCATGTTCTCCTCGATGTTCTTGGAGATCTATTCAATGTAATACCTTTTTGTGGTGTGTTTGCCGAGATCCAGTGAATTGTGGATTTATGATTAGCTTATATATGAATATTATTTGAATCTCCTCTGAATTCTTATATGCATGATTTGATATCTTTGCAAGTCTCTTCAAACTATCAATTTGGTTTGGCCAACTAGATTGGTTTTCTTGCAATGGGAGAAGTGCTTAGCTTTGGGTTCAATCTTGCGGTGCTTGATCCCAACGACAGAAGGGGAATTGACTCGTATTGTATTGTTTCCATCGAGGATAACAAGATGGGGTTTTCAT
Organism: Triticum urartu; assembly: GCF_003073215.2. NCBI lineage: Eukaryota > Viridiplantae > Streptophyta > Magnoliopsida > Poales > Poaceae > Triticum > Triticum urartu. The sequence continues at coordinate 68,249,643 of NC_053024.1, read as the reverse complement.
CATATTGCTTGAGTTTATCCCGCTACATCATGTCATCTTACTTAATGCGTTACTCTGTTCTATGAACTTAATACTCTAGATGCAGGCAGGAGTCGGTCGATGTATGGAGTAATAGTAGTAGATGCAGGCAGGAGTCGGTCTACTTGACACAGACATGATGCCTATATTCATGATCATTGCCTTAGTTATCGTCATAACTTTGCACTTTTCTATCAATTGCTCATCAATAATTTGTTCACCCACCGTAATATTTTCTATCTTGAGAGAAACCTCTAGTGAAACCTACGGCCCCCGAATCTATTTTCCATCATATAATATTCTATTTTCCATCATACAAGTTTCTGATCTACTATTTTGCAATCTTTTACTTTCCGATCTATAAACCAAAAATACCAAAAATATCTACTTTACCATTTATCTATCTCTATCACATCTCACTTTTGCATGTAACCGTGAAGGGATTGACAACCCCTTTATCGCGTTGGGTGCAAGTTTTTGATTGTTTGTGCAGGTATTCGGTGACATGTTCGTTGTCTCCTACTGGATTGATACCTTGGTTCTCAAAACTGAGGGAAATACTTACTCTACTTTGCTGCATCACCCTTTCCTCTTCAAGGGAAAAACCTCTCCACGCTCAAGAGGTAGCAATGTATTACAGAACGAGTAAAGAGACTTCCCGGTAACGAGATTGAACTAGGTATGAAGATATCGATCGAATCTCGGGCAAGTAACATACCGACAGACAAAGGGAATTACGTATGTTGTTATAAGGTTTGACCGATAAAGATCTTCATAGAATATGTAGGAACCAATATGGGCATCCAGGTCCCGCTATTGGTTATTGACTAGAGAGGTGTCTTGGTCATGTCTACATCATTCTTGAACCCATAGGGTCCGCATGCTTAACGTTCATTAATGATATAGTATTATATGAGTTACATGATTTGGTGACCGAATGTTGTTCAAAGTCTCGGATGAGATCATGGACATGACGAGGAGCTCCGGAATGGTCTGGAGGTAAATATTGATATATAGGACGATGCTATTTGGTCGCCAGAAAGGTTTCAGAATGTATCGGATAGTCGTCGGATCATCAGAAGGGGTTCCGGGAGGCCCCGAGAGGTTATTGGGCTGTATGGGCCAAACGAAGGGAGCACACCAGCCCACAAGGGTCTAGTGCGCCCCACCTCTAGGTCGCTGGCCCTAGGGAAGGAAGGGAGGCTAGCCCCTCCTGCCTTCCTTCCACCTAAGAAAAAGGAAAGGGAGGCGCCACCCCCTCCTTCCTTCCCCCCGCACGCCCAAGAAGGAAGGGGGGCTGGGAAGGCACCCAAGGTGGCCGCCAACCCCTTGGGGGAACCCTAGGCTGCCTCCCCTCCTCCCGGACATATATATGTGTGGAGGGAGAGGGGCAACAGACACCACGACCCCCAAGCCGTGTGCGGCGGCCCTCTCCCTCTAGTTCACCCTCGATCATATTTTCATAGTGGTCGGTGAAACCCTGCAGAGGTAGTTGAATCACCACCATCACCACATCATTGTGTTGCCGGAACTCATCTACTACTTCGCCTGTCTTGCTGGATCAAGAAGGCGAGGACGTCATCGAGCTGAACGTGTGCTAAACGCGGAGGTGCCGTACGTTCGGTACTTGATTGGTTGGACCATGAAGGTGTTCGACTACATCAACCGCGTTGATAAACGCTTCTGATTAATGGTCTACGAGGGTACGTAGACACACTCTCCCCTCTAGTAGCTATGCATCTCCATGGATAGATCTTGCGTGTGCGAAGAATTTTTTGTTTTCCATGCAACGTTTCCCAACAAAAAATATCATTAGTTTCCTCAGTAGGGGTCCAAGCGCAGCTAGAAGTGTCAGTTCGAAGAACGCACAAAGTTTTTACCCAGGTTCGGGTCTCCGAAGAGTAACACCCTACATCCTACTTGCTTTGATTATTCCTGGTAAAGGGATACCTCGTGTGAGGGGTTACAATGGTGTATGATATTACCACCAAGAGTTTTCTATCTAGAATAGATGGATGTGAGTGATGGGCGTCCGTGCTAAAATTGGCGGATCTTGGGTAGGGGGTCCGAGCTGTACAAATGGACACAGGGAGACGATGGTAACAATGGACACATGGAGCGATGTTTACCTAAGTTCGGGCCCTCTCGAAGAGGTAAAAGCCTATCTCCTGCGTTGATTATATTGATGTGATGGAGCATCGAGTACAAGATGATCTACCTCGAGATTGTATGATTGTGTTCTAAATCCTAAGGCCGGTAATCATGTCCCTAGAAACTAAACCCTCTGGCTTATATATGCACCAAGGGTACCTAGGTTATACATATGGTCGGTTGCCTATATGACAATTACAGAGCAATCCTTGAAGTACACTCCAAGTCTTTGGAGGTTTCCATCTTGGTCACACTGGGGTTGACAGCTTCGGTGGTTCTTTCTTCTACTGGTTGGCGGGCCATCAGCCTGACCCATGGACTCTGGATCATACATGTAGTGCCTCATAGTCATGGACACTGTCAGTAGCCCTTGAACTGGTATTCGAAGCCAAGGACTGCATCACCCTCCTCGGATCAAATTCTTCAGCTTGGCAGACGAGTTCCTTCTTTAACAACTTGTACTCGCATCTAAAGTCTTTAATTGGCTTATCATACGTCCATTTTGCATCATGTTTTCCTACTGTTATTTATGATGTTTTTATCCATAATAATGCTTTTTGGAGTAATTCTAATGCATTTTCTCTCATAATATGCAAGGTATACACAATGAGGGAGAATTCCGGCAGCTGGAAATCTGGACCTGGAAAAGCTACGTTAGGCCACCTATTCTACACAACTCCAAACAAAGCTGAAACTTCACGGAGATTTTTTATCAAATATATGATGAATATTGGAGCAAATAACTACCAGAGGGGGCCCACCAGGTGGGCACAACTCACCTGGGCATGCCAGGGAGCCCAGGCGCGCCATGGTGGGTTATGCTCACCCAGGCCCACCTCCGAAGCCCATCTTCTGGTATATAAGTCATTTTGACCTAGAAAAAAAATAAATAGAGGACTTTCGGGATGGAGCGCCGCCGTCTCATGGCAGAACTGGGGCAGGATCACTTTTGCCCTCCGGCGGAGCGATTCCACCGGGGGAACTTCCCTCCCGGAGGGGGAAATCATCGTCATCATCATCACCAACAACTCTCCCATCTTGGGGAGGGCAATCTCCATCAACATCTTCAACACCACCATCTCACCTCAAACCCTATTTCATCTCTTGTGTTCAATATTGTTACCAGAACTATAGATTGGTGCTTGTGGGTGACTAGTAGTGTTGATTGCATCTTGTAGTTGATTACTATATGGTTTATTTGGTGGAGGATTATATGTTCAGATCCAATATACTATTTAATACCCCTATGATCTTGAGCATGATTATAATTTGTGAGTAGTTACTTTTGTTCTTGATGTCACAGGAGAAATCATGTTGCAAGTAATCATGTGAACTTGATATGTGTTCGATATTTTGATAGTATGTATTTTGTGATTCCCTTGGTGGTGTCATGTGAATGTCAACTACATGACACTTCACCATATTTGGGCCTCAGGGAATGCATTGTGGATTAGCAATTTGATGATGGGTTGCGAGAGTGACAGAAGCTTAAACCCCAGTTTATGCGATATCCCGTAAGGGACCGATTGGATCCAAATGTTTAATGCTATGGTTATAATTTATTCTTAATACTTTTCTCGTAGTTGCGGATGCTTGCGGGAGGGTTAATCATAAAGTAGGATGTTTGTTCAAGTAAGAACAGCACCTAAGCACCGGTCCACCCACATATCAAATTGTCAAGGGATCCCAATTATCAAAGTACCGAACACGAATTAAACCAACATGATGAAAGTGACTAGATGAAAATCCCGTGTACCCTCAAGGACGCTCTGCTTATCATAAGAGACCGTTTTGGCCTGTTCTTTGCCTCAAAAGGATTGGGCTATCTTTCTGCACTCTTGTTACTACTATCGTTACTTGCTCTTTACAAATTATCTTGCTATCAAACTACTCTGTTACTTACAATTTCAACACTTGCAGACATTACCTTGCTGAAAACCACTTGTCATTTCCTTCTGCTCCTCATTGTGTTCGACACTCTTACTTATCGAAAAGAGCTACAACTGATCCCATATACTTGTGGGTCATCAAGGTTATTTTTTGGCACCGTTATCGAGGAGTGAAGCTGTTGGAAATATGCCCTAGAGGCAATAATAAATTAGTTATTATTATATTTCCTTGTTCATGATAATCGTTTATTATCCATGCTAGAATTGTTTTGATAGGAAACTCAGATACATGTGTGGATACATAGACAACACCATGTCCCTAGTAAGCATCTAGTTGACTAGCTCGTTGATCAATAGGTGGTTACGGTTTCCTGACCATGGACATTGGATGTCGTTGATATCGGGATCACATAATTAGGAGAATGATGTGATGGACAAGACCCAATCCTAAGCCTAGCACAAGATCGTGTAGTTCGTATGCTAAAGCTTTTCTAATGTCAAGTATCATTTCCTTAGACCATGAGATTGTGCAACTCCCGGATACCGTAGGAATGCTTTGGGTGTACCAAACGTCACAACATAACTGGGTGGCTATAAAGGTGCACTGCGGGTATCTCCGAAAGTGTCTGTTGGGTTGGCACGAATCGAGACTGGGATTTGTCACTCCATGTAACGGAGAGGTATCTCTGGGCCCACTCGGTAGGACATCATGATAATGTGCACAATGTGACCAAGGAGTTGATCACGGGATGATGTGTTACGAAACGAGTAAAGAGACTTGCTGGTAACGAGATTGAACGAGGTATCGGGATATCGACGATCGAATCTCGGGCAAGTATCGTACCGATAGACAAAGGGAATTGAATACGGGATTGATTGAATCCTCGACATCATGGTTCATCCGATGAGATCATCTGGAGCATGTGGGAGCCAACATGGGTATCCAGATCCCACTGTTGGTTATTGACCGGAGAGTTGTCTCGGTCATGTCTACATGTATCCCGAACCCGTAGGGTCTACGCACTTAAGGTTCGGTGACGCTAGAGTTGTAGAGATATTAGTATGCGGTTAACCGAAAGTTGTTCGGAACCCCGGATGAGATCCCGGACAACACGAGGAGTCGGAATGGTCCGGAGGTAAAGATTTATATATAGGAAGTCCAGTTTCGGCCACCGGGAGAGTTTCGGGAGTCATCGGTATTGTACCGGGACCACCGGAAGGGTCCCGGGGGTCCACCGGGTGGGGCCACCTATCACGGAGGGCCCCATGGGCTTAAGGGGCGTGGGAACCAGCCCCTGGTGGGCTGGTGTGCCCCCTTGGGCCTCCCATGCGCCTAAGGTTGGAAACCCTAAGGGGTGGGGGCGCCTCCACCTGGCTTGGAGGCCAAGCCACCCCTAGGGCTGCCGCCCCCTCCCTAGATGGGATCTACAAGGGGCTGGCTCCCCCCTAGGCCCCTATATATAGTGGAGGGGAGGGAGGGCAGCCACACCTGAAGCCCTGGCGCCTCCCTCCCTCTCATGACACCTCTTCCTCCCCGCTTGTGCTTGGTGAAGCCCTGCCGGGATCCCGCTACTTCCACCACCACGCCGTCATGCTGCTGGATCTCTATCAACTTCTCCTCCCCCCTTGCTGGATCAAGAAGGAGGAGACGTATCCGCTTCGTACGTGTGTTGACCGCGGAGGTGCCATCCGTTCGGCGCTAGGATCATCGGTGATTTGGATCACGACGAGTATGACTCCATCAACCCCGTTCTCTTGAATGCTTCCGCTTAGCGATCTTCAAGGGTATGAAGATGTACTCCCTCTCTCTCGTTGCTAGATGACTCCATAGATTGGTGATGCGTAGAAAATTTTAAATTTCTGCTACGATCCCCAACAGTGGTATCAGAGCTAGGTCTATGCGTAGTTTCTATGCACGAGTAGAACACAAGTTGTTGTCGGCGTCGATTTTGTCAATGTACTTGCTGTTACTAGTCTTATCTTGATTCAGCGTCATCGTGGGATGAAGCGGCCCGTACCGACCTTACACGTACGCTTACGTGAGACTGGTTCCACCGACTGACATGCACTAGTTGCATAAGGTGGCTAGCGGGTTTCTGTCTCTCCCACTTTAGTCGGATCGGATTCAATGAAAAGGGTCCGTATGAAGGGTAAATAGAAATTGGCATATCACGTTGTGGTTTTGGCGTAGGTAAGAAACGTTCTTGCTAGAAACCTATAGCAGCCACGAAAAAAAACTTGCAACAACAATTAGAGGACGTCTAACTTGTTTTTGCAGCATATGTCGTGTGATGTGATATGGCCAAAAGGATGTGATGAATGATATATGTGATGTATGAGATTGATCATGTTCTTGTAATAGGAATCACGACTTGCATGTCGATGAGTATGACAACCGGCAGGAGCCATAGGAGTTGTCTTAATTTATTTATGACCTGCGTTTCAACATAAACGTCATGTAATTACTTTACTTTATTGCTAACCGTTATCCATAGTAGTAGAAGTAATAGTTGGCGAGACAACTTCATGAAGACACGATGATGGAGATCATGGTGTCATGCCGGTTACAATGATGATCATGGCGCCCCGAAGATGGATATCAAAAGGAGAAAAATGATATTGGCCATATCATGTCACTATTTGATTACATGTGATTTTTATCATGTTTTACATCTTATTTGCTTAGAACGACGGTAGCATAAATAAGATGATCCCTCGCCATAATTTCAAGAAAGTGTTCCCCCTAACTGTGCGCCGTTGCTAAGGTCCGTTGTTCCGAAGCACCACGTGATGATCGGGTGTGATAGGTTCTAACGTTCGCATACAACGGGTGTAAGCCAGATTTACACATGCAATACACTTAGGTTGACTTGACGAGCCTAGCATGTACAGACATGGCCTCGGAACACGGAAGACCGAAAGGTCGAACATGAGTCGTATAGAAGATACGATCAACATGAAGATGTTCACCGATGATGACTAGTCCGTCTCACGTGATGATCGGACACGGCCTAGTTGACTCGGATCATGTATCACTTAGATGACTAGAGGGATGTCTATGTAAGTGGGAGTTCATTAAATAATTTGATTAGATGAACTTAATTATCATGAACATAGTCAAAAGGTATTTGCAAATTATGTCGTAGCTTACGCTTTAGTTCTACTGTTTTAGATATGTTCCTAGAGAAAATTTAGTTGAGAGTTGACAGTAGCAATTATGCGGACTGGGTCCGTAAACTGAGGATTGTCCTCATTGCTGCACAGAAGGATTATGTCCTTAATGCACCGCTCAGTGTGCTGATCCTCGAGCGTCGTCTGTAGATGTTGGGAAACATCTGACATACTCGTTTTGATGACTACGTGATAGTTCAGTGCGTAATGCTAACGGTTTAGAATTGTGGCACCAAAGACATTTTGAAACGTCGCAGAACATATGAGATGTTCCAAAGACTGAAATTTGGATTTCAGACTAGTGCCCATGTCAAGAGGTATGAGACCTCTGACAAGTTTCTTAAGCCTGCAAACTAAGGGAGAAAAGCTCAATCATTGAGCATGTGCTCAGATTGTCTGAGTACTACAATCACTTGAATTGAGTGGGAGTTAATCTTCCAGATGAGACAGTGATGATTCTCCATAGTCACTGCCACCAAGCTATCAGAGCTTCATGATGAACTATAACATATCAAGGATAGACATGATGATCCTTGAGAAACACGCGATGTTTGATACCGCGGAAGTATAAATCAAGTAGGAGCATCAATTGTTGATGGTTAAACCACTAGTTTCAAGAAGGGCAAGGGAAAGAAGGGATACTTCATGAGACGACAAATCAGTTGCTGCTCTAGTGAAGAAACCCAAGGTTGAACCAAACCCGAGACTAAGTGCTTCTGTAATGAGGGAACGGTCACTGAAGCAGAACTACCCTAGATAGTTGGTAGATGAGAAGGCTGGCAAGGTCAACAGAAGTATTTTGGATATACGTTATATTAATGTGTACTTTACTAGTACTCCTAGTAGCACCAGGGTATTAAAATACCGGTTCAGTTGCTAAGTGTTAGTAACTTGAGATAAAAGGCTACGGAATAAACGGAGACTAGCTGAAGGTGAGATGACGATATGTGTTGGAAGTATTTCCTGTTGGAGAACTTAGTAATTTCAAAAAATTTCCTACGCACACGCAAGATCATGGTGATGCATAGCAATGAGAGGGGAGAGTGTTGTCTACGTACTCTCGTAGACCGGAAGCGGAAGCATTAGCACAACGCGGTTGATGTAGTCGTACGTCTTCACGGCCCGACCGATCAAGCACCGAAACTACGGCACCTCCGAGTTCTAGCACACGTTCAGCTTGATGACGATCCCCGGACTTCGATCCAGCAAAGTGTCGGGGATGAGTTCCGTCAGCACGACGGCGTGGTGACGATCTTGATGTTCTACAATCACAGGGCTTCGCCTAAGCACCGCTACAATATTATCGAGGATTATGGTGGACGGGGGCATCGCACACGGCTAAGAGATCAATGATCAATTGTTGTGTCTATGGGGTGCCCCCCTACCCCCGTATATAAAGGAGTGGAGGAGGGGGCCGTCCAAGGAGGGTGGCGCGCCCTAGGGGGGAGTCCAACTCCCACAGGGAGTAGGACTCCCTTTTTCCTATTAGGATTAGGAGAGGGAAGGAAGAGGAAGGAGGGAGGAAGGAAAGGGGGGCCCGGCCCCCTCCCAATTCGGATTGGGCTTGGGGGGGCCCTCCCTTGCTCCTTTCCCCTCCTTTCCACTAAGGCCCAATAAGGCCCATATACCTCCCGGGGGGTTCCGATTACCTCCCGGTGATCCGGTATTGTCCCAATCTCACCCGGAACCTTTCCGGTGTCTAGATATAGTCGTCCAATATATCGATCTTTATGTCTCAACCATTTCGGGACTCCTCGTCAAGTCCGTGATCACATCCGGGACTCCGAAAAACCTTCGGTACATCAAAATATATAAACTCATAATGAAACTGTCATTGTAACGTTAAGCGTGCGGACCCTACGGGTTCGAGAACAATGTAGACATGCCCGAGACACGTCTTCGGTCAATAACCAATAGCGGAACCTGGATGCTCATATTGGCCCCTACATATTCTATGAAGATCTTTATCGGTCAGACCGCATAACAACATATGTTTGTTCCCTTTGTCATCGGTATGTTACTTGCCCGAAATTCGATCATCGGTATCTCAATACCTAGTTCAATCTCGTTACCGACAAGTCTCTTTACTCGTTCTATAATACATCATCTTGCAACTAACTTATTAGTTGCATTGCTTGCAAGGCTTAAGTGATGTGCATTACCAAGAGGGCCCAGAGATACCTCTCCGACAATCGGAGTGACAAATCCTAATCTCGAAATACGCCAACCCAACATGTACCTTTGGAGACACCTGTAGAGCACCTTTATAATCACCCAGTTACGTTGTGATGTTTGGTAGCACACAAAGTGTTCCTCTGGTAAACGGGAGTTGCATAATCTCATAGTCATAGGAACATGTATAAGTCATGAAGAAAGCAATAGCAACAAATTAAACGATCAAGGGCTATGCTAACGGAATGGGTCAAGTCAATCATATCATTCTCCTAATGATGTGATCCCGTTAATCAAATGACAACTCATGTCTATGGTTAGGAAACATAACCATCTTTAATCAACGAGCTAGTCAAGTAGAGGCATACTAGTGACACTCTGTTTGTCTATGTATTCACACATGTATTATGTTTCCGGTTAATACAATTCTAGCATGAATAATAAACATTTACCATGATATAAGGAAATATATAATAACTTTATTATTGCCTCTAGGGCATATTTCCTTCAGTCTCCCACTTGCACGAGAGTCAATAATCTAGTTCACATCGCCATGTGATTTAACATCAATAGTTTACATCACCATGTGATTAACACCCATAGTTCACATCGACATGTGACCAACACCCAAATGGTTTACTAGAGTCAATAATCTAGTTCACATTGCTATGTGATTAACACCCAAAGAGTACTGAGGTGTGATCATGTTTTTCTTGTGAGAGAATTTTAGTCAATGGGTTTGCCACATTCAAATCCGTAAGCATTTCGCAAATTTCTATGTCAACAATGCTCTGCATAGAGCTACTCTAGCTAATTGCTCCCACTTTCAATATGTATCCAGATTGAGATTTAGAGTCATCTGGATCAGTGTCAAAATTTGCATCGACGTAACCCTTTACGACGAACCTTTTGTCACTTCCATAATCGAGAAACATATCCTTACTCCACTAAGGATAATTTTGACCAATGTCCAGTGATCTACTCCTAGATCACTATTGTACTCCTTTGCCAAACTCAGGACAGGGTATACAATAGGTCTGGTACACATCATGGCATACTTTATAGAACCTATGGCTGAGGCATAGGGAATGACTTTCATTCTCTCTCTATCTTTTGCCGTGGTCGGGTTTTGAGTCTTAATCAACTTCACACCTTGTAACACATGCAAGAACTTCTTCTTTGACTGTTCTATTTTGAACTACATCAAAATCTTGTCAAGGTATGTACTCATTGAAAAAACTTATCAAGCATCTTGATCTATCTCTATAGATCTTGATGCTCAATATGTAAGCAGCTTCACCGAGGTCTTTATTTTAAAAACTCCTTTCAAATATTCCTTTATGCTTTGCAGAATAATTCTACATTATCTCCGATCAACAATATGTCTTTCACATATATTTATCAGAAATGATGTAGTGCTCCCACTCACTTTCTTGTAAATACAGGCTTCACCGCAAATCTGTATAAAACTATATGCTTGATCAACTTATCAAAGCGTATATTCCAACTCCGAGATGCTTGCACCAGTCCATAGATGGATCGCTGGAGCTTGCATATTTTGTTAGTACCTTTAGGATTGACAAAACCTTCTGGTTGCATCATATACAACTCTTCTTTAATAAATCCATTAAGGAATGCAGTTTTGTTTATCCATTTTCCAGATTTCATAAAATGCGGCAATTGCTAACATGATTCGGACAGACTTAAGCATAGATACGAGTGAGAAACTCTCATTTTAGTCAACACCTTAAACTTGTCGAAAGCCTTTTTGCGACAATTCTAGCTTTGTAGATAGTAACACTACTATCAGCGTCCGCCTTCCTCTTGAAGATCCATTTAATCTCAATGGCTCACCGATCATTGGGCAAGTCAATCAAAGTCCATACTTTGTTCTCATACATGGATCGCATCTCAGATTTCATGGCCTGAAGCCATTTCGCGGAATCTGGGCTCATCATTGCTTCCTCATAGTTCGTAGGCTTGTCATGGTCAAGTAACATGACCTCCAGAACAGGATTACCGTACCACTCTGGTGCGGATCTCACTCTGGTTTACCTACGAGGTTCAGTAGTAACTTGATCTGAAGTTACATGATCATCATCATTAGCTTCCTCACTAATCAGTGTAGTAGTCATAGGAACAGATTTCTGTGATGAACTACTTTCCAATAAGGGAGCAGGTACAATTACCTCATCAAGTTCTACTTTCCTCCCACTCACTTCTTTCGAGAGAAACTCCTTTTCTAGAAAGGATCCATTCAAAGCAACGAATATATTGCCTTCGGATCTGTGATAGAAGGTGTACCCAAGATTTTCTTTTGGGTATCCTATGAAGACGTACTTCTCCGATTTGGGTTAGAGCTTATCAGGTTGAAACTTTTTCACATAAGCATTGCAACCTCAAACTTTAAGAAATGACAACTTGGGTTTCTTGCCAAACCATAGTTCATACGGTGTCGTCTCAATGGATTTAGATGGTGCCCTATTTAACGTGAATGCAACTGTCTGTAATGCATAACCCCAAAACGATAGTGGTAGATCGGTAAGAGACATCATATATCGCGCCATATCTAATAAAGTACGGTTATGACGTTCGGACACACCATTACACTGTGGTGTTCCAGGTGGCGTGAGTAGTGAAACTATTTCACATTGTTTTAATAGAAGGCCAAACTCGTAACTCAAATATTTTACTTCTGCGATCATATTGTACAAACTTTTATTTTTGTTACGATGATTCTCCACTTCACTCTGAAATTCTTTGAACTTTTCAAATATTTTAGACTTGTGTTTCATCAAGTAGATATACTCATATCTGCTCAAATCATCTGTGAAGATCAGAAAATAATGATACCTGCCACGAGCCTCAATATTCATCGGACCACATATATCAGTATGTATGATTTCCAACAAATCTGTTGCTCGCTCGATTGTTCTGGAGAACGAAGTCTTTATCATCTTGCCCATGAGGCATGGTTCGCAAGCATCAACTGATTCATAATCAAGTGATTCCAAAAACCCATCAGCATGGATTTTCTTCATGCGCTTTACACCAATATGACCTAAACGGCAGTGCCACAAATAATTTGCACTATCATTATTAACTTTGCATCTTTTGGCTTCAATATTATGAATATGTGTATCACCACGATCGAGATCCAACAAACCATTTTCATTGGGTGTATGACCATAGAAGGTTTTATTCATGTAAACAGAACAACAATTTATTCTCTTACTTAAATGAATAACCGTATTGCAATAAACATGATCAAATCATATTCATGCTCAACACAAACACCAAATAACACTTATTTAGGTTCAACACTAATCCCAAAAGTATAGGGAGAGTGCGATGATGATCATATCAATCTTGGAACCACTTCCAACACACATCATCACTTCACCCTTAACTAGTCTATGTTCATTCTGCAACTCCCGTTTCGAGTTACTACTCTTAGCAACTGAAGCAGTATCAAATATCGAGGGGTTGCTACGAACACTAATAAAATACACATCAATAATCTGTATATCAAATATACCTTGTTTCACTTCGCCATCCTTCTTATCCGCCAAATACTTGGGGCAGATCCACTTCCAGTGACCAGTCCCTTTGCAGTAGAAGCACTTAGTCTCAGGCGTAGGACCAGACTTGGGCTTCTTTACTTGAGCAGCAACTTGCTTGCCATTCTTCTTGAAGTTCCCGTTCTTCCCTTTGCCCTTTTCATGAAACTAGTGGTCTTGTCTACCATCAACACTTGATATTTTTCTTGATTTCTACCTTCGTCGATTTCAGCATCACGAAGAGCTTGGAATCGTTTCCGTTATCCCCTGCATATTATAGTTCATCACGAAGTTCTACTAACTTGGTGATGGTGACTAGAGAATTCTGTCAATCACTATTTTATCTGGAAGATTAACTCCCACTTGATTCAAGCGATTGTAGTACCCAGGCAATCTGAGCACATGCTCACTGCTTGAGCTATTCTCCTCCATCTTTTAGCTATAGAACTTGTTGGAGACTTCATATCTCTCAACTCAGGTATTTTCTTGAAATATTAACTTCAACTCCTGGAACATCTCATATGGTCCATGACGTTCAAAACGTCTTTGAAGTCCCGATTCTAAGCCGTTTAAGCATGGTGCACTAAACTATCAAGTAGTCATCATATTGAGCTAGCCAAATGTTCATAACATCTGCATCTACTCCTGCAATAGGTTTGTCACCTAGCGGTGCATCAAAGACATAATTCTTCTGTGCAGCAATGAGGATAAACCTCAGATCACAGATCCAATCTGCATCATTGGTACTAACATCTTTCAACTTAGTTTTCTCTAGGAACATATAAAAATTAAACGGGGAGCAACATCGCGAGCTATTGATCTACAACATAGATATGCTAATACTACCAGGACTAAGTTCATGATAAATTAAATTTCAATTAATCATATTACTTAAGAACTCCCACTTAGATAGACATCCTTCTAATCATCTAAGTGATCACGTGATCCAAATCAACTAAACCATAACCGATCATCACGTGAAATGGAGTAGCTTTCAATGGTGAACATCACTATGTTGATCATATCTACTATATGATTCACGCTCGACCTTTCGGTCTCAGTGTTCCGAGGCCATATCTGCATATGCTAGGCTCGTCAAGTTTAACCTCAGTATTCTACGTGTGCGAAACTGGTTTGCACCCGTTGTAGATGGACGTAGAGCTTATCACACCCGATCATCACGTGGTGTCTGGGTGCGAAGAACTTTGGCAATGGTGCATACTCAGGGAGAACACTTTTATCTTGAAATTTAGTAAGAGATCATCTTATAATGCTACGTCAATCAAAGCAAGATAAGAGGCATAAAAGATAAACATCACATGCAATCAATATAAGTGATATGATATGGCCATCATCATCTTGTGCTTGTGATCTCCATCTCCGAAGCATCATCATGATCACCATCGTCACCGGCGCGACACCTTGATCTCCATCATAGCATCGTTGTCGTCTCGCCAATCTTATGCTTCCACGACTATCGCTACCGCTTAGTGATAAAGTAAAGCATTACAGCGCGATTGCATTGCTTACAATAAAGCGACAACCATATGGCTCCTTCCAGTTGCCGATAACTCGGTTACAAAACATGATCATCTCATACAATAAAATTTAGCGTCATGTCTTGACCATATCACATCACAACATGCCCTACAGAAACAATTTAGACGTCTTCTACTTTGTTGTTGCAAGTTTTACATGGCTGCTACGGGCTTAGCAAGAACCGTTCTTACCTACGCATCAAAACCACAACGATAGTTTGTCAAGTTGGTGATGTTTTAACCTTCGCAAGGACCGGGCGTAGCCACACTCGGTTCAACTAAAGTTGGAGAAACTGACACCCGCTAGCCACCTGTGTGCAAAGCACGTCGGTAGAACCAGTCTCGCGTAAGCGTACGCGTAATGTCGGTCCGGGCCGCTTCATCCAACAATACCGCCGAACCAAAGCATGACATGCTGGTAAGCAGTATGACTTATATCGCCCACAACTCAGTTGTGTTCTACTCATGCATAACATCAACGCATAAAACCTTGGCTCGGATGCCACTGTTGGGGAACGAGAGGTGTCGGTGTACTAGAGTAGGGGTACCCTAGTATCCCGGACTTGTGCACGGGCAGTCGCAGCATCCCGCGGCAAGGCTTGCCGGGTGACCGCCAAGGTCCTCTGTGGTTCCTTTGGAGCCATTCAAGGACAAAGTATCCAAGCCAAGGAGACAAGACCCCGGCAAGAGGAGCTTGCCGGGAAGGCCAACCAAGGCATCTCAAGGAACTTGCCGCGACGCGCCACGCGTCCCGGCAAGGCCCGGTGAGCGACAAGCTCCCGGACGCGACAAGACAACGACCGCGGCAAGGCGCTTGCCGCGGCAAGCCACCACTCTGTGTCCGCGCTCCAGCACATCCACCAACGTGTCGCTCTGGGACCCTTCCAGGCGTACGTGGCGGGAGGCTGTGCAGCCAGCGGTGCGCGGTGGCAAGCGGCGCTGACAAGATTGCCATCGTGGCGGAGCGGTGGCGTCCCTGACGGTCCCTTTTGCACTATTTAGGCGACGCAGACGGGCATTTAATTCCCTGGTCCCCTGCCGTCAGGGTGAGGTATGATACACTGTAGCAGGTAGCTGTACCAACCGCAACACCTTTCCATTTTTACCCTTGTCTACGTTGCCACCTGTCGGTGACCCCTTGAGCATATAAAAGGAGGCCCATGCGCAACGTAGAGGGGGGGAGGAAGAGAACACTCACGCTTGGTCTCGTTAGCTGCTGGGGTGTACTGTAGCACTCCACGCTCCCGAGCAAGAACTCAATACAAACCACAAAGCAGGAGTAGGGTTTTACGCATCCGTGCGGCCCGAACCTGGGTAAACTGCTCGTGTGCTTCGCCTCGATCCGCTCTTCATGCGACCCTCGCCCCCGCCGAACCGAAAGGGACTCGGTCCGCCTGTCCCATAGATGCTCGTGGATTAGTCCCCCGACATCCTTGGCGCGCCAGGTAGGGGTGTCGAGGTTGTGTGAACCAGATCCGGCGTTCACACGAGCTAGATCTTCATCATCTTCATCGACATGCCGCCGAAGAAGAAGGCTTCGGAGGCGGCTGCTCCGTCCGCGCCGAACCCACCACCGCCGGAGCAAACGGCTGATGGGGCAGACGCCGGCGGAAGAACGGGCGTCGACGAGGGAGCTCACGGTGCTGCCAGGTCCAAGGACAAGGCTGCGCTGCCCATCGGCGGCGTAGCCGGCTCCCACAACGACCGGGCGCACTCCAAGACCTCGGCGTCCGTACATGCACCGCGCCCATCTCAGGAGGCCCGGGACCGGCAGCGTCATGGTACTCACGGTACCATGCGTTTGCTAGACCAAGATCGAGCTGGTGGATCTCGGAGTGCTCAAGACCAGCATGCATGCCAACATGCTGGCACGAGCGAGGCACGGTCGCCTGGACGGGATACTGCTCCTTCTAACATAGTTAGAAGTCCAAGCATATCCCGCTCCTCACACCGTTCGCCACCGCCACCCACCACTACAGCAAAAGCTTTGGCGCGAGCTCAACTGCTCCTGGACTACCCTCCAACGGCAGACAAGATCGACGACTGGAGGGCCACCATTCAGAGTCTCATCGGCTTCTCCAACGGCGACACTCAATGGCAGCCAAGCACATCGCAGCCGCGGCAAGTCAGCCAGGCATGAGCCGGTGGCGACAAGACCGGTGGGGGTGCAACCACTATGCACTCTCCGCCCCGAAGGACAAGATCGCCGACTTGCCGGATCCACCTCGACAGCGACTCCACCGCGTCATCAGATCCACGAGCTCGTCGCGATCAGCGCCAAGTTCTTCACGAACGACAGAAAGAAGACGCTCGTACTCGCATCGAGCGCCGAAGAGAAGCGCGACGTCAATCGGACCAGCGCGCTGGGCCCTCTGTCGACATGCATGCGCCAGGGGAACCAGGCGACTTGCCATACGCGGTAGGTTGCCCTGCGTTTACTCGTGAGCTGCGGCAAGTCCAGTGGCCCAGCACGAAGAATTTCAAGCCAGACGTACCAGAGAAGTACGATGGCAAGTCGCATCCGTCGGAGTTCCTTAGCATCTAGACCATCGCGGTGCAGGCTGCCGGGGGGCGGGACGACAAGATCCTTGCCAACTACTTTCCGCTAGTGCTCAAGCCCAACGTCAGGTCCTGGCTCATGCACTTGCCGGACAACTCCATATCCTCCTGGGCAGACCTATGCCATCAGTTTGTCGGCGCCTTTACAGGTGGCCACAAACCTCATGGCCAAGAGAGTGACCTTCATCTGCTCGCCCAGAAGGAAGGAGAGCCCCTGCGCAAGTACATTCAGAGATTCAGCCGTGTACAGCACAACATCCCAGATGTCCACCCTGCCGCGGTCATCAGCGCGTTCCATCAGAACATGCGTAACCGCAGGATGCGGGAGGAGATGGCGATGTGCAAGATCAGAGACGTCAGTGAGCTGTATGCCCTGGCCGACAAGTGTGCACATGCTGAGGAAGGGAGGAAACTCCCCGGAGAGAATACAGGAGCAGGAGGATCTGACAGCGAGGATGCTGCCCCGGCAAAGAAAAACCGGCGGCGGAACAACAGGAAGAAGAAAGGCAAAGATGTGCTAGTCATTGAGCAGTCCGGCAACGAAGGTGGCGCGAAGAAAGCCAAAGCTGGTAGCTCCGGCAAGGAGATTGCCGCATGCACCAACTGCCAGACTGTGGCGGTCGCCGACAAGCAGGACGGCACCAACAAGCAGTACTGCAAGATCCACCGCACCAAGGGCCATGACCTCCAGAGCTGCAAGAAGGTCGAGCAGCTTGTCCAGCAGCAAAAGGCTGAATACGAGCAATGCGACAAGGAGAGGGCCCAAGGAGGCGCTGGAGAATCCGGCAAGAAGCGCGCCGGCCGGGGAGGACGCCGTGGCAAGGCCAAGCAGCGGCAAGGAGACAGACCTCCCCGCGGCCGTTACAAGGATGAAGATGACGACGACGACGAAGACATGGATGGTGTCGAGACCAGTGAGCAGGAGTTCTAGAAAGCCACAGAGGTCTTGTGCGTTGACGGCGGTGCTTCTCTGCATACTTCGCACTGCCAACTCAAGCAGTGGGTGCGGGAAGTCAATGCGGCGGAACCACCTGTCGAGTCACGCAAGCTTCTGAAATGGTCCAGCACGCCTATCATCTTTGATATTGAGGACCACCCTGATCGCACAACTGCGGACGGGTGCTTGCCGATGTTGGTTTCACCAACTATCCGCAACCTCAAGGTCACTAAGATGCTAGTTGACGGCGGGGCCGGCTTGAACCTGAGCTCCTCCGCTGTACTCCAGAAACTCCAGATCCCTGATAGCGAGCTTGAAGAGACCGGCACATTCCAAGGAATCAACCCGGGAAGGAGCAAGCCGAAGGGGAAGGTCACGTTGCCAGTAACATTTGGCAACGAGGTGAACTTCAGGACTGAGAGGGTCACTTTTGACGTTGCCAATTTTCCATTGCCTTACAATGGGATACTCGGCCGTCCAGCACTCGCCAAGTTCATGGCAGCCTCTCACTATGCATACAACATGCTGAAGATGCCAGGCCCGATAAGCGTCATCTCTGTCCCTGGCGACAAGAAGGATGCTCTTATCTGCGCCGACAAGATCTACTGGGAAGCGACAGCCGCAACAGATCGCAAGTCACCCGCCGTTGAAGCTCCCGGGGGGAAGAAGAAGACCAAGTCCGGCAAGAGTTCTGATGCCCACTCCGGCAAGCGCACCTCTTCGGAGTGCTGCGCTGCCGTCGAGGACGCACCGTCGAGCTCCACCGGCAAGTGTAAGAAGACAATGGCAGCTCCGCCAGAGACCAAGAAGGTGTCCGCCAAGGAGGACGGCACTGGTGGTACCTTCACCATCAGTGCCACTCTCGACCCTAAATAGGAAAGCGCGCTCATTGCTTTCCTGCGGGCGAATGTCGACGTGTTTGCGTGGCAACCGTCTGACATCCCCGGTGTACCCAGGAAAGTAATTGAGCACCATCTTGCCATTTGTCCTCATGCGTGGCCCGTCAAGCAGAAGGTCAGGAAGCAAGCAGTGGAGCGCCAAGAATTCATCGCAGAAGAGATCAAGAAGTTGGAAGCAGCAGGCCTTGTCAGAGGAGTGCTCCATCCTACGTGGTTGGCCAATCCTGTAGTCGTGCGCAAGGCGAACGGGAAATGGAGACTTTGTATCGACTTTACCGATGTTAACAAAGCTTGTCCCAAAGACCCATTTCCTTTGCCGCGCATTGACCAGATTGTTGAATCCACGGCCGGATGTGACTTGCTTTCATTTCTTGACGCATACTCAGGATACCATCAGATCTTCATGGCAGAAGAGGATGAGGAGAAGACCGCATTCATCACTCCATGTGGCACGTACTGTTTCATACGGATGCCTTTCGGTTTAAAAAATGCTGGTTCAACATTTGCAAGGGTAGTCCATGTCTCTCTTGAGCCACAAATACACAGAAATGTGGAAGCCTACATGGATGACATAGTGGTCAAGAGCAAGGATAAGGCAACTCTGATTCAAGATTTAGACGAGACCTTTGCAAATCTGCGCAAGATCAGCCTCAAGCTCAACCCCGAGAAGTGTGTGTTTGGAGTCCCCTCCGGCAAGCTTCTCGGGTTCTTCGTGTCTCAGCGGGGAATCGAAGACAATCCCGACAAGATCAAGGCCATTGAGCAGACTGAAGCACCAAAGCGCGTCAAGGATGTACAAAGACTTGCCGGTTGCGTGGCTGCTCTCAGTAGGTTTATCTCTAGGTCTGCTGAGCGCACCCTGCCGTTTTTCAAAATATTGAAAAAGGCAGGTCCAATGAAATGGACTCCGTAAGCGGAGGCTGCGCTGCAAGACTTGAAGAGATACCTATCCTCCACTCCAACACTTGTCGCACCTAAGCCACAAGAGAAGTTGCTGCTGTATATAGTGGCAACCAATCAAGTGGTTAGTGCTGCGTTAGTAGCAGAGAGGGAGGCAGATGACGAGCCAGCAACCACGGCAGGCGCATCCAGCGACAAGCAGGGGGCTTCCCCGACAAGCTCTGGTCCCGACAAGGATGGATCTGCACAGACGCGCGAGGAGATACAGAAGAGAATGGTACAGCGCCCAGTTTACTTTGTCAGTTCCCTTCTGCAGGGGGCTAGGTCAAGGTACTCTGGTATGCAGAAATTGCTTTTCGGCCTTCTCATGGCCTCGAGAAAGCTGCGCCATTACTTCCAAGCACATGAGATCACAGTTGTCACTCGTTTTCCGCTGAAGAGGATACTACAGAATCCAGAAGCGAAAGGCAGGATTGTTGAGTGGGCACTGGAACTGTCAAGCTTTGGTCTCAAGTTTGAGAGTACTTCAACTATCCAAAGCAGAGCATTGGCAGAATTCATAGCAGAATGGACGCCAACACCAGATGAAGAAATTCCAGAAACGAGCATCCCCGTCGAGGAAGCAAGCAAAGAGTGGCTGATGTACTTTGATGGTGCCTTTCACTGCAAGGCGCCGGCGCTGGCGTGCTGCTTGTCGCACCCACCGAAGAGCACCTCAAGTACGTAGTCCAGATGCACTTTCCCAAGGAGCAAGCAACAAACAATACTGCAGAGTATGAAGGCTTGCTTGCCGGTCTCAGGATCGCGGCAGACCTTGGGATCAAGAAGCTCATTGTCAGGGGTGACTCGCAGCTTGTCGTCCGCCAAGTGAACAAGAGCTATCAGAGTACGTTGATGGAAGCCTACGTCGATGAAGTGAGAAAGCTAGAAGAGCACTTTGACGGCCTACAGATGGAGCATGTTCCAAGAGCTCAGAACGCCATTGCCGATGGCCTATCAAAGTGCGCCGCACTTAAGTTACCTGTGGAACCAGGGATCTTTGTGCTCAAGCTGACTCAACCGTCTGTAACGCCATCTACTAGACAGAGCAAGAAGAGGAAGTTGATTTCTGGTGACTATTTTCCGGCAGAGCTTCCCGAAGCCGCCGCCAAGAAGGTCCCCAAGATCAATGCCAAGAGCGCTGAGGAGCAGTCTGCTCCGGCAAGCCCTAGGGTTTGTTCCGTTGAAGCACAAACTCCCGACAAGTTTTGCTCCGGCAAGCTTGCCGGGGAACGTCAAGCTCCGGCAGAGCCACAGGTTCTCGCTGTAGAAGCGGATGTTCCCGCAGCAGCAGATTTGCCTTTAGTCCTTGTTGTCGAGCCACAAGCTCCAGCATGGACACAGCAGATTGTCCATTTCCTTCAGACAAGAGAACTTCATGAAGAGCAAGAAGAAGCGGAAAGAGTAGCCCGACAGTCAAGTATGTACCAGTTTGTCGACAACACACTGTACAGATGAAGACTCAACGGTGTGAAATTGAAGTGTATTCACCGGGAAGACGGACAAAAGCTGTTGGCAGAGATACATGGAGGCATATGTGGTCACCACATTGGCGCAAGAGCACTTGCCGGCAAAGCATTTCGGCAAGGTTTCTTTTGGCCGACAGCCCTCCAGGATGCAACTGCACAAGTAACCAAGTGTGAAGCGTGCCAGTTCCATTCCAAGCAGATACACCAACCAGCTCAAGCTCTCCAGACGATCCCTTTATCCTGGCCATTTTCGGTCTGGGGGCTCGACATCCTCGGCCCCTTTCCCCGAGCAGTCGGGGGCTTTGAGTACTTGTACGTTGCAATCGACAAGTTCACAAAGTGGCCGGAAGTGGAAGCAGTGAGGAAGGTGACAGCACAGTAAGCAGTCAAGTTCTTCAGGTCGATTGTTTGCCACTTCGGGATCCCTAATAGGATAATCACCGACAATGATACGCAATTCACGAGCCGCACCTTCATGCAGTACGTCCAAGATCTTGGCACCAAGGTCTGCTTCGCTTCTGTTGCTCACCCAAGAAGCAACGTTCAAGCGGAGAGGGCAAATGCTGAAGTGCTGCGTGGGCTAAAGACCAGGACTTTCGACAGGCTGCACAAGTGCGGAAGAAACTGGATCGAGGAGCTGCCGGTGGTTCTTTGGTCGATCAGGACGACGCCAAATCGAGCCACTGGCCAGACACGTTTCGCTCTAGTCTATGGAGCAGAGGCAGTTCTCCCCACGGAACTCGTATATGGGTCCCCTCGAGTGCTCGCTTATGATGAGCTTGAGCAAGAGCAGCTGCGACAAGATGACGCGCTACTCCTTGAGGAAGATCGTCTTCAGGTTGCTGTACGAGCTGCTCGCTACCAGCAAGCTTTGTGCGGCTACCATAGCCGCAAAGTTAACGCCAGAAGTCTCGAGGAAGGCGACCTTGTTCTTCGGCGTGTTCAGTCCGCCAAGAATTCCAACAAGTTGATGCCGAAGTGGGAAGGCCCTTACCGGGTGAAACAAGTCACTACGCCTGGCGCTGTCCGCCTTGAGACCGAAGATAGCATTCCGGTGAGCAATTCCTGGAACATTGAGCATCTTCGTAAGTTTTACCCGTAAGGCACGGTTGCCGGAACTTGTTCCGGCAACCACCTTTTGTACAAGTCTTGCCGCTGTTGCATGTAATCCTTTGTACAAAGCCGGGCACAGACCCCGTGCATAAGTAAAGCTCATATGCTCCGCACATCTTGTCAATTTCATGCTTTCTATTTTTTTCATATGTGATCTGACACTTTGTGCAGCACCTACTCCCCGGTAAGCAATAACGAGCAGTAAGGCTCCATATCTTTATTTTCTCCTCTTTCTTTTTTCTCAAGGAAAGGAAGGTTCCCTCGCCCACAAGTTTGCCGGGGGGAAAGGAGAAGATAATGGTATGGACCAGGCGTCGTTCAAGAAAGTTTCACCTTACCGGGAAGCAAACAACAGAAAAGCTAAGTTACCAAAGTTTGAGCAATTAGATTTTTAAAATTTTTAAGTTATCTCCCTTGAACGACCGCACTTTGTATGGAAAACCTGTGCGCGGAGGAACCAACTCGTAGCTAGTTGCGCCCTTACTTTGTTTCGAGTCTGCTCAACAACTTAAGTGAGCTGCGACTAGTTGCGACAAGGTTTCTTGTCGGTAGCGGCACCGCCAGCAGGCTGCTGACGTCCCGCACTCAGCGCTCGCGGCTAAGGTGCCTGCACCGGCAAGTTCCCTAAAAGCGTAGGGCAAAAACATACAAAGGGAGGAATCAAGTAAAGGGAATAACATTGCAATCATTACCCGGAATAGAGTTATATTACAAGGTAGCTTGTCGCGGCTCTAACAGATTGTTCTCATAACATGACCAGCAGCGACAAGAAAATAAGAAAACGGGCGGCCTAGTCTACGCGATCGCCCTCAATCCTCTTGATCCCGCTCACCTTATCCACAATGGGTGCGACAAGGGTCTTGAGCGCCTCCAGATCAGCATCCGGCGGCAGGGTCTTGAGGGACGTTGGTGAGGTTGAGTCCCGGGTTGCGGAAGGCCACCTTCACCAACACCTTTTGAAGAGCTCCCGCGCAGATCTTGCGCGACTCGTCGGCCAGCTGCTTTGGGATCTTCTCCCGGAGCTGCTGGAGGGCTGTCGCCACGCCTTTGAAGAACAGGGTGAGCTTGGCGCTGGGTTGGAGGTTCTCATCAGAGGGATACCCGAGATCCTCCAGCCCCAGCTGCGCCAGCTCCCTGTCGATATCTGCGGCAGCATTCACGAGACCCTCCGTCCAGTGCTCCACTTTCTCCCTAAAAGCATTCTGGCGGCGGCAGCACTCGCCAGCAGCGCCTTGTCGCCCTTGATCTCCTCCTTCAAGGCCACCTCCTGCTCCCTGGCACCATCCAGCGTCTTGGTCAAAGTGGTCAGCTTCAACTCAAGATCTGCGTTGGAGTCCTTGGCGGCGCTAAGCTCTTTGCCCTTCTCGGCGAGACGAACCTGCAGCTCTGAGTTGCTGTGGGCGTCCTTCTCCCGCTCACGCTTGAGCGCGGCAAGCTCTTCACCACTCGCCTTGAGATCGGCCTCCAGCTGCGCCACCTTCGTCTCCAGCTCCTTCTTGGCAGCCTCGGCAACTGCGGCAGCATCCTCTGCTTGCTTAAGGGCTCCGCCGAATTTTTTCTCACGCGCGGCAAGCTCCTCCTCGTGGCTGTCGAGGTTAACTTTCTGCTGCACCAACTCGCCCTCCTGCGCAGACAGCTTCTCAGCGGCAAGCCGCTGTTGCTCTTCAACTTCGGCCTTCTCGAGGAAGAAGGCCTTCTGCTCTTCGGCGAGTTGCTCCCGCTCCTCTGCCAGGGACCGGAGAGCTTCCTGGTTGAGACCCCGGAGCTCCTCCGCGCGCTTCTCGATGTCCGCTCCCGCCTTCGCGACAAGCGCCTCGCGGGATTCCAGCTTGGCTTGCCGCGCGCGATAGAGCGACAACAGCTTCCGCAGCAGCCGCTCCTCCTCAAGCTCGCCGCCGCTGCTGCTCGGCGCATCAACTAGCGTCAGCCCAGCGGAGGCGAGCACCTCTCCATCAAACTCTCTCCCTCGACCGGCGCCCTGGAGCTTGACGCCCAGGGGAGGTTGATGAAGATGCCATCGCCGGCCTTCAAGTAGACGCCTGGCTGGGGCTCTTCGGAGCCTGGCGCTGCGGCAGCGGCGGACGGGTCGGCGGTCGACGTAGCGCCTGGCGCTCCTGCGGCCTCAGGGCCGTCAATGCGATCGCCAGACCCCTCGCCAGCTGCTGCGGTGGCAGCTTTGGCGGCCTCGTCGCCGGCGGGATCATCAGCGCCGGTTGCTTCTTCAGTGGCAGCGGCGTCGTCGGCAGCAACCTCGGTCTCCATCGGCTCCGCAGCAGATGGGTCTGATGGCCGGAAAAGTGAGAAAAGTCAAGCAAATACCCAAAAAGAAGAAGAACCCAAGGGAAGCTTTGAAGAGAAGATTACCTGTACTGGGTTCGGCAGTCGTAGTCTCCGCCGCCGGGGGACGCTGGTGTTGTCCCTTGCCGGAGAACTCTCCCTTGCCGGAGGACTCTCCCTTGGCATTTCGGGGGCGGCCTCCGGGCGCTCCTGGTGGGGCTACTCTGCTCCTACACAAACCAACAGTCAGATGTCAGCAAAGAAAGAGTATCCATGCGCGCCTAACAGCGGAAAGCGAACCATATACTTACACTGGGGGCTGCTCTGGAGAACAGTTGTCGGGTCCGGCAAGGTTGTCTCGGACGCACCCCCTGCTGTCGCGGTGGGTTCGTCCTCGATGACAATCACCGGGACCTTGGCTCTATTCGCTGCTCTCTGGGCCAGAGTCCTAAAAAGGAATAAGTTCAGAGTAAAGCAAATGAGATACAAGACAAAACAGCAAGAATTGAAGAACTACAAGTACAACAAGAGAATCTTACTCTTCTTCTTCCTCGTCGGAGCTGAACGCGGAGAAGTCGAAGTCCGACTCACGTCCGGCGCGAGGAGGCGGAGGAGTAGTTTCCCTTGGCCGCTTGGCGGGAACAGTGGCGGTGGTCTAAGGCGACCCCACTCCGGCCGCCACCGCTGCGTGAGAAGCGGCAGGAGCAGAAGCGGTGGTCCGGGTGGACCCCGCTCCAGTTGCCGCAGCAGCGTGAGGTGCTCCCGCAGCAACAGTGCTTGCCGCGGTGGAGCGTGTCGCGCGGCGCGGCGACTGTTCACTCGCCCGCCGCCCTGCTACGTCCCCGGCCTTGCGGAGACGCCTTCTTGGTGGGGATGGAGGCTCTGCTTGCGGCGAGTTGCCTGAAGATGAGGAGGAAGAGGAGTCGATCTCTAGCGAGCCGCTCGTATCCTCGGCGGGCTCGCTCGACTCGACGTCATGCCCGGCAAGCTCTTTCTCGCCGACGAGCTCCTCTCGCTCGGCACGGCTTGCCTCCTCTGCTGCCTCTGCCTCCTCCACGATGAATCCAAATTCGCCCGCGGCTGCGGCTGCCGCCGCCTCTTCCAGCCTAGTGGCGATGCGTGTCATCTCCGCATCGGTGGTGTCGCGGGTGAGGCTATTCTTTTCGTCGGAGCGGACCGGCACTTCTACCAAGCCGTCAAAGAACTCCTGCACGACGTCGTCTGCAGGCTCTTGCCAAGTTGGGACAATTCCATGCGAATCGCACAGCGGCATCATTGCACGGATGCGGTCGAGCGCGGAGTTGTTGCACAGCGGAACGACACCCTTCGGCAACCTGAACACTTCGGGATGTTGAGGGTCGTACTTGAACAGCTCCTGGAGCATCGCGTTAAGCTCCAGAACAGTGAAGTTGAAGTTGAGGCCCGGACGCAGCCTCATGATATCCGCCGCATTCTTGAATTCCCAGGCAGGTCTCCTCCGTTCCTGCAGGGGGGCGATGCGGCGGCGAAGAAAATCTGCGCCAACAGCGCCTACAGTGAGCCCGGCAAGCCTGAGGCGTTGGATCCAGGTGACGGCAATCTTAAGCCTATCGTCTTCCGGGGCCACGTCACTCCAATTGCTGTCGCGTGCTACTGGGGCTTGGCGCCGGGCGGTAAACGGCTGCGGGTTCTCCTCGACAATCCAGCACCAGTCTGCTCTCCATTCCTCCCACTTGCCGCGGAACTCTCCCTCCAGATAAGTGTCCTTCTTGCCGGCCCTCGAGATCCAGGCAATTCCGCCGGATAAAGGCTCTCCTCTCTCTACTCGGGGCATAAAGAAGTGGCGAAAAAGGGCTACATTGGGATAGACTCCGATAAAGTTTTCGCAGAGATGTGCGAAAACTGCCATGGTCAGAACAGCATTGGGGGTGAAGTCAAGGAGGCGGAACCCGTAGGTGTTCATAATATCGCAGAAAAACTCAGAGAAGGGCGGGCAGAGCCCGCAGTAGAAGAACAAGGCGAAGAAAGGATATCCGTTTGGAGCCATTTTCCAAGCGGTGGCTGGAAGTACCTTCGTGCGCGGATGCGCTCGCGTCTTCGTCGACCAGAAGAGGTAGTAATTCTCCCTTAGCTCCCTCGCGGCGAGCTTGGGGGGGGGGGGAGATTGCCCGCTCCTTTCGCAGCACCGCAAGCCGCTGCGCCTCGGTCGACTTCACAACCTTCCCTTTGTCGGCTCTCGGAGCCATGGCGGAAGTGGTGGAGGAGGTCGACGGCGTTGGTGGTGCTGGTGGCGATGGGGGGCGGGGCGCTGCTCTCTTTCAGCTTTGGGAAGACGAGGGAGCGGCGGAGGTTTCCGAGATTGGAGTAGCAACCGGCGAATGGGTGAACTAACCCTGTTTCCCATGCTTATAAAGAGGGAGGGGGCGGACGTTCCGCCTTTCTGAATAAATAAACCACCCACGATCTATCCCACGACGCCGCATTCAACGCGTGCCGTTCGGGGAGGGCGCGGTGGATACGGGGAGAGATACGGCGTAACCCAGGCCGCGCGTGCCCGTGCCCTGTTTTGGGCCTAGCCCAATAGCGCTCGGCACCGTGTATGGCCCAGGCCCGGGGGCTCCTGTCGGTGTACTAGAGTAGGGGTACCCTAGTATCCCGAACTTGTGCACGGGCAGTCGCAGCATCCCGCGGCAAGGCTTGCCGGGTGACCGCCAAGGTCCTCCGTGGTTCCTTTGGAGCCATTCAAGGACAAAGTATCCAAGCCAAGGAGACAAGACCCCGGCAAGAGGAGCTTGCCGGGAAGGCCAACCAAGGCATCTCAAGGAACTTGCCGCGACGCGCCACGCGTCCCGGCAAGGCCCGGTGAGCGACAAGCTCCCGGACGCGACAAGACAACGACCGCGGCAAGGCGCTTGCCACGGCAAGCCACCACTCTGTGTCCGCGCTCCAGCACATCCACCAACGTGTCGCTCTGGGACCCTTCCAGGCGTACGTGGCGGGAGGCTGTGCAGCCAGCGGTGCACGGTGGCAAGCGGCGCTGACAAGATTGCCATCGTGGCGAGCGGTGGCGTCCCTGACAGTCCCTTTTGCACTATTTAGGCGACGCAGACGGGCATTTAATGCCCTGGTCCCCTGCCGTCAGGGTTAGGTATGATACACTGTAGCAGGTAGCTATACCAACCGCAACACCTTTCCATTTTTACCCTTGTCTACGTTGCCACCTGTCGGTGACCCCTTGAGCATATAAAAGGAGGCCCATGCGCAACGTAGAGGGGGGGAGAGGAAGAGAACACTCACGCTCGGTCTCGTTAGCTGCTGGGGTGTACTGTAGCACTCCACGCTCCCGAGCAAGAACTCAATACAAACCACAAAGCAGGAGTAGGGTTTTACGCATCCGTGCGGCCCGAACCTGGGTAAACTGCTCGTGTGCTTCGCCTCGATCTGCTCTTCGTGCGACCCTCGCCCCCGCCGAACCGAAAGGGACTCGGTCCGCCGGTCCCATAGATGCTCGTGGATTAGTCACCCGACAAGAGGGGAGAGTGTTGTCTACGTACCCTCGTAGACCGGAAGCGGAAGCATTAGCACAACGCGGTTGATGTAGTCGTACGTCTTCACGGCCCTGACCGATCAAGCACCGAAACTACCGCACCTCCGAGTTCTAGCACACGTTTAGCTCGATGACGATCCCCGGACTCCGATCCAGCAAAGTGTCGGGGATGAGTTCCGTCAGCATGACGGCGTGGTGACGATCTTGATGTTCTACCGTCGCAGGGCTTTGCCTAAGCACCACTACAATATTATCGAGGATTATGGTGGAGGGGAGCACCGCACATGGCTAAGAGATCAATGATCAATTGTTGTGTCTATGGGGTGCCCCCTACCCCCGTATATAAAGGAGTGGAGGAGGGGGCCGACCAAGGAGGGTGGCGTGCCCAAGGGGGGGAGTCCAACTCCCACAGGGAGTAGGACTCCCCTTTTTCCTATTAGGAGTAGGAGAGGGAAGGAAGAGGAAGGAGGGAGGAAGGAAAGGGGGGCCGGCCCACCTCCCAATTCGTATTGGGCTTGGGGGGGGGGCGCCCCCTCCCTTGCTCCTTTCCCCTCCTTTCCACTAAGGCCCAATAAGGCCCATATACCTCCCGGGGGGTTCCGATAACCTCTCGATGATCCGGTATTGTCCCAATCTCACCCGGAACCTTTCCGGTGTCCAAATATAGTCGTCCAATATATCGATCTTTATGTCTCGACCATTTCGAGACTCCTCGTCAAGTTCGTGATCACATCCAGGACTCCGAACAACCTTCGGTACATCAAAATATATAAACTCATAATGAAACTGTCATCATAACATTAAGCATGCGGACCCTACGGGTTCGAGAACAATGTAGACATGACCGAGACACGTCTCCGGTCAACAACCAATAGCGGAACCTGGATGCTCATATTGGCTCCTACATATTCTACGAAGATCTTTATCGGTCATTTCGCATAACAACATATGTTTGTTCCCTTTGTCATCGGTATGTTACTTGCCCGAGATTCGATCGTTGGTATCTCAATACCTAGTTCAATCTCGTTACTGGTGAGTCTCTTTACACGTTCTGTAATACATCATCTTGCAACTAACTTATTAGTTGCATTGCTTGCAAGGCTTAAGTGATGTGAATTACCGAGAGGGCCCAGAGATACCTGTCCGACAATCGGAGTGACAAATCCTAATCTCAAAATACGCCAACCCAACATGTACCTTTGGAGATACCTGTAGAGCACCTTTATAATCACCCAGTTACGTTGTGACGTTTGGTAGCACACAAAGTGTTCCTCTGTTAAACGGGAGTTGCATAATCTCATAGTCATAGGAACATGTATAAGTCATGAAGAAAGCAATAGCAACAAATTAAACGATCAAGTGCTATGCTAACGGAATGGGTCAAGTCAATCACATCATTCTCCTAATGATTTGATCCCGTTAATAAAATGACAACTCATGTCTATGGTTAGGAAACATAACCATCTTTAATCAACGAGCTAGTCAAGTAGAGGCATACTAGTGACACTCTGTTTGTCTATGTATTCACACATGTATTATGTTTCTGGTTAATACAATTATAGCATGAATAATAAACATTTATCATGATATAAGGAAACATATAATAACTTTATTATTGCCTCTAGGGCATATTTCCTTCATTTCCAAGGTTGATGTGATCAAGCATCGCATGCTCCCTCTACCATCGAGATTGGTGTCAAACCTAAATAATTGTTATTTGGTCTTTGCGTTGAGCGTAGACATGATTGGATTATGTTTATCGCAATACAGTTATTCATTTAAGGAGAATAATGGTTACTCTATTTATTTGAATAATACCTTCAATGGTCTTGCACCTAAAATGAATGGTTTATTGAATCTCGATCGTAGTGATACACATGTTCATGCCAAAAGATATAAGACAGTAATGATAGTACCACATACTTGTGGCACTGCCATTTGAGTCATGTTGGTATAAAA
Source organism: Triticum urartu (assembly GCF_003073215.2). Classification (NCBI taxonomy): domain Eukaryota; kingdom Viridiplantae; phylum Streptophyta; class Magnoliopsida; order Poales; family Poaceae; genus Triticum; species Triticum urartu. Next base: position 68,219,466 of record NC_053024.1, on the reverse strand, counting down.
CACATGAATTAGCTCCATGTTGATGGATCTTTGTACTCACTCATTTTTGAAAAGATTGAGACATGCGAACCATGTCTATTGGTAGATATGCATGAAGAAACTCCATGCAGATGGATCGTTTAGACTCACTTGATTTTGAATCACTTGAGACATGCAAATCATACCACATGGGAAATATGACTGAAAGGCCTCGTTTTCAGTTAGATGGAACAAGAAAGCAACTTGTTGGAAGTAATACATTTTGATGTGTGCAGTCCAATGAGTGCTGAGGCACGTAGTGGATATCATTATGTTCTTACTTCACAGATGATTTGAGTAGATGCTGAGTATATTTACTTGATGAAACACAAGTCTGAATTATTGAAAGGTTTAAGTAATTTCAGAGTGAAATTGAAGATCGTCGTGACAAGATGATAAAATGTCTATGATGTGATCATAGAGATGAATATCTGAGTTACGAGTTTGGCACACAATTAAGACATGGTGGAAATTGTTTCACAACTAATACCGCCTGGACCACCATAGTGTCATGGTGTGTCCGAACATCATAACTGCACCCTATTGGATATGGTGCATACCATGATGTCTCTTATCGAATTACCACTATCATTTATGGGTTAGGCATTAGAGACAACCACATTCACTTTAAATAGGGCACCACACAATTCCTGAGACGACACCGTATGAACTATAGGTTTAGAGAAACCTAAGCTATCGTTTCTTAAAAGTTTGGGGCTGCAATGCTTATGTGAAAAAGTTTCAGGCTGATAAGCTCGAACCCAAAGCGAATAAATGCATCTTCATAGAATACCCAAAAATAGTTGGGTATACCTCCTATTTCAGATCCGAAAGCAAAAGTGATTTTTTCTAGAAACGGGTCCTTTCTCGAGGAAAAGTTTCTCTCGAAAGAATTGAGTGGGAGGATGGTGGAGACTTGATGAGGTTATTGAACTTCACTTCAACTAGTGTGTAGTAGGGCACAGGAAGTTGTTCCTGTGGCACCTACACCAATTGAAGTGGAAGCTTATCATAGTGATCATGAAACTTCGGATCAAGTCACTACCAAACTTCATAGGTCGACAAGGATGTGTACTACTTCAGAGTGGTACGTAATCCTGTCTTGGAAGTCATGTTGCTAGACAACAATAAACCTACGAGCTATGGAGAAGCGATGGTGGGCCTGGATTCCAACGAAAGGCTCGAGGCCATAAAATCCGAGAGAGGATCCATGTATAAAACAAAGCATAGACTTTGAAAGAACAACTTGATGGCCGTTAGGCTGTTAGGTGCAAATGGATTTTAAAAGGAAGACAGACAATGATGGTAAGTGTCACCATTAAGAAAGCTCGACTTGTTGTTAAGATGTTTCCCGACAAGTTCAAGGAGTTGACTACGATGAGACTTTCTCACTCATAGCGATGCTAAGAGTCTGTTGAAATTATGTTAGTAGTTACTACATTATTTATGAAATCTTGCAGATAGGATGTCAAAACATTGTTTCCTTGACATTTTTCTTGAGGAAAGGTTGTATGTGATACAACCAAAAGGTTTTGTCAATCCTGAAAGATGCTGACAAGTATGCAAAGCTACAGCAATCCTTCTAAGGACTGGAGTAAGCATCTCAGAATTGGAATGTACACTTTGATGAGATGATCAAAGATTTTGGGTTTATACAAAGTTTATGAGAAACTTGTATTTCCAAAGGAGTGAGTGGGAGCACTATAGAATTTTTGATAAGTATATGTTGTTAACATATTGTTGATCAAAATGATGTAGAATTTCTGGAAAGCATGCAGGGTTATTTGAAAAGTGTTTTTCGATGGAAAACCTAGATTAAGCTACTTGAACATTGAGCATCAAGATCTATAAGGATAGATCAAAAACGCTTAATAGTACTTTCAAATGAATACATACCATGACAAGATTTTGAAAGAGTTCAAAATAGATCAGCAAAGAAGGAGTTCTTGGCTGTGTTACAAGGTGTGAGTATTGAGTAAGACTCAAGACATGACCACGGCAGAAGAGAGAGAAAGGATGATGGTCATCCCCTATGCTTTAGACGTAGGCTCTATAGCATGCTATGCTGTGTACCGCACCTGGAGTGTGCCTTGCCATGAGTCAGTCAAGGGGTACAAGAGTGATCCAGGAATGGATCACATGACAGCGGTCGAACTTATCCTTAGTAACTAGTGGACTAAGGAATTTTCTTGATTATGGAGGTGGTAAAAGAGTTCGTCGTAAAGGGTTACGTTGATGCAAACTTTGACACTAATCCAGATGACTCCGAGGAGTAAATCGGATTCGTATAGTAGAGCAGTTATTTGGAATAGCTCCAAGTAGCACGTGGTAGCTACATCTACAAGATGACATAGAGATTTGTAAAGCACACATGGATTTGAAAGGTTCATACCCATTGAATGATAAACCTCTCTCACAAGCAAGATATGAACACACCCCATGGGTGTTGGATTCATTACAATCACATAGTGATGTGAACTGGATTATTGACTCTAGTGCAAGTGGGAGACTATTGGAAATATGCCCTAGAGGCAATAATAAATTAGTTATTATTATATTTCCTTGTTCATGATAATCGTTTATTATCCATGCTAGAATTGTTTTGATAGGAAACTCAGATACATGTGTGGATACATAGACAACACCATGTCCCTAGTAAGCCTCTAGTTGACTAGCTCGTTGATCAATAGATGGTTATGGTTTCCTGACCATGGACATTGGATGTCATTGATATCGGGATCACATCATTAGGAGAATGATGTGATGGACAAGACCCAATCCTAAGCCTGGCACAAGATCGTGTAGTTCGTATGCTAAAGCTTTTGTAATGTCAAGTATCATTTCCTTAGACCATGAGATTGTGCAACTCCCGAATACCGTAGGAATGCTTTGGGTGTACCAAATGTCACAACGTAACTGGGTGGCTATAAAGGTGCACTGCGGGTATCTCTGAAAGTGTCTGTTGGGTTGGCATGAATCGAGACTGGGATTTGTCACTCCGTGTAACAGAGAGGTATCTCTGGGCCCACTCGGTAGGACATCATCATAATGTGCACAATGTGACCAAGGAGTTGATCACGGGATGATGTGTTAAGGAACGAGTAAAGAGACTTGCCGGTAATGAGATTGAACGAGGTATCGGGATACCGACGATCAAATCTCGGGCAAGTATCGTACTGATAGACAAAGGGAATTGAATACAGGATTGATTGAATCCTCGACATCGTGGTTCATCCGATGAGATCATCGTGGAGCATGTGGGAGCCAACATGGGTATCCAGATTCCGCTGTTGGTTATTGACCGAAGAGTTGTCTCGGTCATGTCTACATGTCTCCCGAACCCGTAGGGTCTACACACTTAAGGTTCGGTGACGCTAGAGTTGTAGAGATATTAGTATGCAGTTAACCAAAAGTTGTTCGGAATCCCGGATGAGATCCCGGACATCACAAGGAGTTCCGAAATGGTCCGGAGGTAAAGATTTATATATAGGAACTCCAGTTTCGGCCACCGGGAGAGTTTCGGGAGTCATCGGTATTGTACCGGGACCACCGGAAGGGTCCCGGGGGTCCACCGGGTGGGGCCACCTATCCCGGAGGGCCCCATGGGCTGAAGGGGCCTGGGAACCAGCCCCTGGTGGGCTGGTGCGCCCCCCTTGGGCCTCCCATGCGCCTAGGGTTGGAAACCCTAAGGGGTGGGGGCGCCTCCACCTGGCTTGGAGGCCAAGCCACCCCTAGGGCTGCCGCCCCCTCCCTAGATGGGATCTACAAGGGGCCGGTGCCCTCCTAGGCCCCTATATATAGTGGAGGGGAGGGAGGGAAGCCGCACCTGAAGCCCTGGCGCCTCCCTCCCTCCCGTGACACCTCTTCCTCCCCGCTTGTGCTTGGCGAAACCCTGCCGTGATCCCGCTACTTCCACCACCACGCCGTCGTGCTGATGGATCTCCATCAACTTCTCCTCCCCCCTTTCTGTATCAAGAAGGAGGAGACGTCTCTGCTCCGTACGTGTGTTGAACGCGGAGGTGCCGTCCGTTCGGCGCTAGGATCATCGGTGATTTGGATCACGACGAGTACGACTCCATCAACCCCGTTCTCTTGAACGCTTCTGCTTAGCGATCTTCAAGGGTATGAAGATGCACTCCCTCTCTCTCGTTGCTAGATGACTCCATAGATTGATCTTGGTGATGCGTAGAAAATTTTAAATTTCTGCTATGATCCCCAACAAAAGCGCCTTTGGTAAGGAAACATTTATATAGTGTGCTGAAATATATTGTCACTTTTTACTATGGAAAACTATACTTTGAGGGGTTTGTTCGAGGTATATTCACCTTGACCAGAACCAGAATTAGCTACCCCTCAACCTACTGCACCTACTGAAAATATTGAATATGAAATTCCTTCAGGTATGATAGAACAACTGCTAGCTAATCCTTATGCAGGAGATGGAACCGAACATCCTGATATGCACTTGATATATGTAGAACAAATTTGGGGATTGTTCAAGCTTGCATGTTTACCCGGGGATGAAGTTATGAAAAAGGTTTTCCCTTTATCTTTGAAGGTAAAAGCATTGGCATGGTATAGGCTATGCGATGATATTGGATCTTGGAATTGGAATCGTTTGAAATTGGAGTTCCACCAAAAAATTTATCCTATGCATCTAATTCATCATGATCGGAATTACACATATAATTTTTGGCCTCGTGAAGGAGAAAGTATCACTCTAGCTTGGGGGAGTCTTAAGTCAATGTTATACTCATGCCCCAATCATGAGCCCTCAAAAGAAATTATTATCCAGAATTTTTATGCTCGGCTTTCTCGTAATGATCAAAACTTGCTTGATACTTCTTGTGTTAGTTCTTTTATGAAGAGGACTATTGAATTCTGGTGGGATCTTTTGGAAAGAACTAAATGCAACTCTGAAGATTGGGAACTTGACGAAGGTAAAGAGTCAGGTATTAAACTTAAGTATGATTGTGTTAAATCTTTTATGAATACCAATGCTTTTCAAAAGTTTAGCACTAAATGTCGACTTGACTCTGAGATAGTAGCTTCCTTCTGTCATTCATTTGCTACTCATGTTGATCTCCCTAAAGAGAAGTGGTTTAAATATCACCCACCTATTAAAGAAGAAATTAAAGAACCAGTACCAATTAAGTAAGAAACCATAATTTATAATGTTGATCCAGTTGTTCCTTCTGCTTATATTGAGAAACCACCTTTCCCTGTTAGGATAAAGGAACATGCTAAAGTTTCTACTGTTGTTAACAAAAGCTATATTTAGAACACCTAAACCTGATGAACAAATCAAAGTAAAACCTAGTATTGCTATGGTTAAAGATCTCTTGAAAGAAGATATGGATGGGCATGTTATTTACTTTTGCGAAGAAGGTGCTAGAATTGCCAAACCTGATAAAAAGGATAAACATAGACCTATTGTTGGCATGCCTGTTGTCTCAGTTAAAATAGGATATCACTGTTATCATGGTTTATGTGACATAGGTGCTAGAGTGAGTGCTATTCCTTACACCTTATATCAAGAAATTATGAATGACATAGCACCTGCAGAGATAGAAGACATAGATGTTACTATTAAACTTGCTAATGGAGACACTAGATCACCAATTGGGATGGTTAGAGATGTTGAAGTCTTGCGTGGGAAAATTAAATACCCTACCGATTTTCTTGTTCTTAGTTCCCCACAAGATGACTTTTGTCCCATTATCTTTGGTAGACCTTTCTTGAACACCGTTAATGCCAGAATAGACTATGAGAAACAAACTGTCGGTGTTAGTTTTGGTGATGAGTCTCATGAGTTTAATTTTCCAAGTTTAGTAGAAAGCTTCATGAAAAAGAATTGCCTAGTAAGGACGAAATAATTGGTCTTGCTTCTATTGCTGTACCACCTACTGATCCGCTAGAACAAAATTTGCTAGACCATGAAAATGATTTACATATGCATGAAAGAAATGAAATAGATAAGATTTTCTTTGAACAATGTCCTCTGCTTAAACATAATTTGCCTATTGAAACTCTAGGCGGTCCTCCTCCACCTACAGGTGATCCTGTGTTTGAATTAAAACAATTGTCAGACACTTTGAAATATACTTATCTTGATGAAAAGAAGATATATCCTGTTATAATTAGTGATATCCTTTCAGAACATGAAGAAGAAAGATTATTGAAAGTTCTAAGGAAGCACCGGGCTGCTATTGGATATACTCTTGATGATTTAAAGGGCATAAGTCCCACTCTATTTCAGCACAAAATTAATATGGAACCTGAGGCTAAAACCATTGTTGATCACCAATGTCGGTTAAATCCAAAGATGAAGGAAGTGGTAAGAACGGAAATCTTAAAACTTCTAGAAGCAGGTATAATCTATCCCATAGCAGACAGTAGATGGGTAAGTCATGTTCATTGTGTCCCTAAGAAAGGAGGTATAACTGTTGTTCCTAATGATAAGAATGAGCTTATTCCACAAAGAATTGTTACAGGCTATGGAATGGTAATTGATTTTAGAAAATTAAACAAAGAAACTAGGAAAGATCATTACCCTCTGCCTTTTATTGATCAAATGCTCGAAATATTATCTAAGCACACACATTTTTGCTTCCTTGATGGATATTTTGGTTTTTCACAAATACCTGTCTCTCAACCTGATCAAGAAAAGACCACTTTTACTTGTCCCTTTGGAACCTATGCTTATAGACACATGCCTTTCAGTTCATGTAATGCACCTGCTACCTTTCAAAGATGCATGACTGCTATATTCTCTGACTTTTATGAAAAGATTGTCGAGGTTTTCATGGATGACTTCTCTATTTATGGGAAGTATTTTGATGATTGTTTAAGAAATCTTGATCGAGTTTTGCAGAGATGTGAACAAACAAATCTTGTCTTGAATTGGGAGAAGTGCCACTTTTTTGGTTAATGAAGGCATTTTCTTGGGTCATAAAATTTCTGAAAGAGGTATTGAAGTGGACAAAGCTAAGGTTGATGCAATTGAGAAAATGCCATGTCCTAAAGCTATAAAAGGTATCCGTAGTTTCTTAGGTCGTGCTGGTTTCTATAGGAGATTTATCAAAGACTTTTCTAAAATTTCTAGGCCTCTTATGAATCTTTTGCAAAAGGATATTCCTTTTGGTTTTGATGATGATTATTTAGAAGCCTTTGAAACACTCAAGAAAGCCTTAATTTCTGCACCTATTGTTCAACCACCTGATTGGAACTTTCCTTTTGAAATTATGTGTGATGCTAGTGATTATGTTGTTGGTGATGTGCTAGGACAAAGAGTTGATAAGAAACTAAATATTATTCATTATGCTAGTAAAACTCTAGACAGTGCTCAAAGAAACTATGCAACTACTAAAAAAGAATTCTTAGCGTGGTGTTTGCTTGTGGTAAATTTAGACCTTATATTGTTGATTCAAAACTAATTGTTCACACAGACCATGCTGCTATTAAATATCTTATGGAAAAGAAAGATGCTAAACCTAGACTTATTCGATGGGTTCCCTTGTTACAAGAATTTGATTTACATATCACTGATAGAAAAGGAGCTGAGAACCCCGTAGCTGATAACCTGTCTAGGCTTGAAAATGTGCCTGATGACCCACTACCTATTGATGATAGTTTTCCTGATGAGCAGTTAGTTGCAATAAATGTTGCTCATAGTACTCCTTGGTATGCTGACTATGATAATTACATTGTTGCTAAATATTTACCACCTAACTTTACATACCAACAAAAGAAAAAATCTTCTATGATTTAAGACATTACTTTTGGGATGACCCACATATCTATAAAGAAGGAGTAGATGGTATTATTAGACGTTGTGTACCTGAGCATGAACAGGGACAAATCCTGCGGAAATGTCACTCTGAAGCTTATGGAGGGCATCATGCTGGAGATAGAACTGCTCACAAGGTATTGGAATCTGGATTTTATTGGCCTACTCTCTTCAAGGATGCCTGTAAATTCATCTTATCTTGTGATGAACGTCAAAGAATGGGTAATATCGATAAGCGTCAAGAAATGCCTATGAACTATTCACTTGTTGTTGAACCATTTGATGTTTGGGGATTTGATTACATGGGACCTTTTCCTTCCTCTAATGGGTATACACATATTTTGGTTGCTGTTGATTATGTTACTAAATGGGTAGAAGCTATTCCAACCAGTAGTGCTGATCACAACACCTTTATTAAAATGCTTAAGGAAGTTATTTTCTCAAGGTTTGGAGTCCCTAAATATTTAATGACTGATGGTGGTTCACACTTTATTCATGGCGCTTTCCATAAAATGCTTACCAAGTATGATGTTAACCATATAATTGCATCACCTTATCATCCTCAGTCTAGTGGTCAAGTTGAACTTAGCAATAGAGAAATAAAATTAATTTTGCAAAAGACTGTCAATAGGTCTAGGAAGAATTGGTCTAAGAAATTAGATGATGCACTTTGGGCTTATAGAACAGCATATAAAAATTCTATGGGTATGTCTCCTTATAAAATGGTTTATGGAAAGCTTGTCATTTGCCTCTTGAGTTAGAACATAAAGCATATTAGGCCATCAAAGAACTCAATTATGATTTCAAACTTGCTGGTGAAAAGAGGTTATTTGATATTAGCTCTTTAGATGAATGGAGAACCCAAGCTTATGAAAATGCTAAGTTGTTTAAAGAAAAAGTTAAATGATGGAATGATAAAATAATCCAAAAACGTGAGTTTAAAGTCGGAGAATATGTTCTTTTGTACAACTCTTGTTTTAGATTCTTTGCAGGAAAACTCCTCTCAAAATGGGAAGGAACCTATGTTATCGATGAGGTTTATCGGTCTGGAGCCATCAAAATAAATAATGCCGAAGGTACTAACCCGAAGGTTGTTAACGGGCAACGAATAAAACATTATATCTCAGGTACGCCCATTAATGTTGAAAGTTATATTATCCAAACTTTGACACCGGAAGAACACATAAAAGAGTCCTTCTGGAACACTCCAGAATCGTGAAAATGAGGAGGCACGTGATATGTTAAGTAAACGGACTCTGAAAAATCCGCAATTTTTTTGTCAGTTTTGGAATATTTAGAAAAATAGGAAAATAAGAAACTTGAAGCTGGAACTGGAAGGGGATTTATGTGACAGAAAAGCAAAGGGGATTTATGTGACAAGATCTTGAAGCTGGAACTGGAAGTTGATGATTTAAAGGAGGAAATTTCTCTCCTCAACTACAATATGAAAAAGTTGAAGGCACAATTGCCATCACCACCACCTTCTTCTTCATCACCAAAAGAGAATTGAGTATCGGGTATGGGCATCCCCCTTGGCTACGGCCAAGCTTGGGGGAGGTGCCTCGGAATCGTATCATCCCATTATCTTTTGCCTTTACTTATTTTAGTTCGATCTTTTGCTTTAGATGAATAAAAGTTTAGTTCGATCCTTTCTTATCGAGGGTTTTAGTGATCTATCCTTGTAATCGTGTGCAAGATATATAATAAAGTTTAGTTTGTGGATTTGCTTTCTTTACTTTCCTGTTGCAAATAAAAGAAAAGAAATAAGGAAGAAAAAGGGAAAGGAAATAAATAAAAGGAAAGAAATTTTGAAAAATATCATATACTAATCTTATGGTAGGTGATGACACCACATAAGGAAAAGTATAAGTAGAAAATTTTATTAGAGATTGACAAACATAGCATTAGTCAATGATGCAACTCATGAAAGAATTAATAAGGGAAGAGAAGATTCACATATAAATATACTATCCTAGAAATCTTTTGTGATTGTGAGCCCTCATCAAAATATCATATGCCAAAATTGTTGATGTTTGACAAGGAAGACAACTTAATGGTTTATGTTGGTTTATATTCACATAGAAATCATATTGTCATGGATCCTTTAACACGTGGTGCTTGCCCTATCTTTGCTAGCGAAAAATTCCGCACTAATTAGAGATACTACTTGTGCATCCAAAACCCTTAAACCCAAATCTTATTTTCAAGAGTCCACCATACTTACCTAGGGATTGAGCTGAAGGAAATATGCCCTAGAGGCAATAATAAAGTTGTTATTTATATTTTCTTATATCATGATAAATGTTTATTATTCATGCTAGAATTGTATTAATCGGAAACTTAGTACATTTGTGAATACATAGACAAACATAGTGTCACTAGTATGCCTCTACTTGACTAGCTCGTTAATCAAAGATGGTTAAGTTTCCTAGCCATGGACAAGAGTTGTCATTTGATAAACGGGATCACATCATTAGAGAATGATGTGGTTTACTTGACCCATCCGTTAGCTTAGCACTATGATCGTTTAGTTTATTGCTATTGCTTTCTTCATAACTTATACATGTTCCTATGACTATGAGATTATGCAACTCCCGAATACCGGAGGAACACTTAGTGTGCTATCACACATCATAATGTAAATGGGTGATTATAAAGATGCTCTACAGGTGTCTCCAATGTTGTTTGTTGAGTTGGCATAGATCAAGATTAGGATTTTGTCACTCCAATTGTCGGAGAGGTTTCTCTGGGCCCTCTCGGTAATGCACATCACTATAAGCCTTGCAAGCAATGTGACTAATGAGTTAGTTGCAGGATGATGCATTATAGAATGAGTAAAGAGACTTGCCAGTAACGAGATTGAACTAGGTATTTAGAGACCGACGATCGAATCTCGGGCAAGTAACATACCGATGACAAAGGGAACAACGTATGTTGTTATGCGGTTTGACCGATAAAGATCTTCATAGAATATGTGGGAGCCAATATGAGCATCCAGGTTCCGCTATTGGTTATTGACCAGATATGAGTCTCGGTCATGTCTACATAGTTCTCGAACCCGTAGGGTCCGCACGCTTAACGTTCGATGATGATCGGCATTATGAGTTTATGTGTTTTGATGTACCGAAGGTTTTTCGGAGTCCCGGATGTGATCACGGACATCAAGAGGAGTCTCGAAATGGTCGAGACATAAAGATTGATATATCGGATGACTATATTCGGACACCGATGAGTTCCGGGGGTCACCGGATATATATCGGAGTGCCGGAAGGGTTACCGGAACCACCAAGGAAGTAATGGGACTTATTGGGCCTAGGGAGAGAGAGAAGGGCTGCCAAGGGCTGGCCGCGCCCCCCCATGGGCCTAGTCCGAATTGGACTAGGGGTTGGGGAGGTTCCCCCTCCTTCCTTCTCTTCCCCCTCCTTCCTTCTTCTCCTAGTAGTACTAGGAAAGGGGGGAGTCCTACTTCTACTAGCACTACAAAAAAATACACTTCTGTGATGATACGTTGTCGGTGTCAAAACCAGCGGATCTCGGGTAGGGGGTCCTGAACTATGCCTCTAAGGAGGATGGTAACAGGAGGCAGGGACACGATGTTTACCCAGGTTCGGGCCCTCTTGATGGAGGTAATACCCTACGTCCTGCTTGATTGTTCTTGATGATATGAGTATTACAAGAGTTGATCTACCACGAGATCATAGAGTCTAAACCCTAGAAGCTAGCCTATGGTATGATTGTATGTTGTCCTACGGACTAAACCCTCCGGTTTATATAGACATCGGAGGGGGCTAGGGTTACACAGAGTCACTTACAAGGGAGGGATCCACATATCCGTATCGCCTAGCTTGCCTTCCACGCCAAGGAGAGTCCCATCCGGACACGGGACGAAGTCTTCAAGCTTGTATCTTCATAGTCTAACAGTCCGGCTGTCCGGAGAACCCCTAATCTAGGACTCCCTCAGTAGCCCCTGAACCAGGCTTCAATGGCGATGAGTCCGGTGCGCAGTATTGTCTTCGGCATTGCAAGGCGGGTTCTTCTCCAAATCCTGAATATCTGCTAAGTAGTGTCCGACTCCCATAAATGTTGGTCTTTCTTGGCTTCTATGCCCAATAAAAGCTATCTTCCACGTGTCGAGCAAATGCGAGGAGCCAGGGCGTTTTTACATTCGCCCCCTAGCCAGGTAAATAAATCGTCTATTAAAGGGATGGGGATTCTTGGATCCAATCCACACCATCCTCCCACAGTGAGAATCCATCAGAGCGCGCTCGGAAAAATCCATTCCATCATGGCCGGCCATCGCAGCTCCTCCTCCCACTCCCGTAGCCCTAAGCCCAGTGATTGGGAGAAGTGTGTCGGGACCCTGATTCTAAGTCACACCGATCTAGCATGTAACACCTCATATCACTTTGCGGCCTCATGCACGGTATCCCCACGGGTGTCGCCTTACCATGGCCCAGAACCGTTTGCGCCTTTTGGCTCACGTATATGATAGTGTTGCTAGCATCCATATGACAGAGAACCCGGGCCGACATGGCTAGTCGTGAACCCAAAGCGGCACAGACCTATGGAGACAGGCATACATGAATCACATCGAGCATGTCGGTCAACAGCGTATGAATCCGGGCTGTAGCACTGGGCTAATAGGACTCTGGAAGTCACCGCGTGACATTTCCCCGAAGGGACAGACATAGGAACGAAGTGGAACACATGCCGACCAGTCAAGTGTTTTGAGCAGTAGTGCTGGGCTAGCAGGACTCCGGTGAACCGGGCTGTAGCGGACTACTATGGCTCAAGGAAGCACTAGACTACATGTCCCCATAAGAGAGGCTGCCAAGGACAAACAACCAGATTTTCGGATCCCACACATAGCAATACACGTCACACGTACGCATAACATGCAAGTATGTGATGTACAACATGGCATCACAACATAACGCAACTCATATAGATAAAGGCTCAGAAGAGCCACATAGCATAAATACAAACAGGGGTCACATGACCCATCATTCAGAGCATACAAGCAACGGAAGCATTACATGTCTGAGTACAGACAACTACAAAAGAAAAAGGCCGAGAAGCCTGACTATCTACAAGTCCCTCCAAGGTACAAGATCGTAGCTGAGGTAACAAGCTACTCGTCGAAGTCCAAGCGGTACTACTAGTGAGACAGATGTCTCACCTGCAAAACATAAATAAAGCAAACGTGAGTACAAAGGTACTCAGCAAGACTTACATCAGATCCTATCATACATGCATTTGTATCAAGAAGGTAATGTGGGGTTTAGTTGCAGCAAGCCAGCTTTGACTAGTGGCTATCCTGTTCTACGACAATGAGAAACTTCTTTGAGGTGAGGCAGCGCACACGAGTCCACTAATCACCACATCAATACACTACTATGGATTCATCCCCGTCTCTCCTACGAGAAGGCCATCCATAGCACTCACACTTATCTTGAGCATTTTAGAGTATTCACTTTAGGTTGTCTATGTACCACGTAAGCATCCAAGAAGTCCATAACCGAGGACACGGCTATTCGAATAGATCATGATAACCCTGCAGGGGTGTACTTCATCACACATGCTCTCACCACTTATCACCGTATACCCGTCATGTATCTCGGCAACCTTCAAGCAGAAGCCTGGCGAGGGTGTCGGCCACGACCTGACTAACCACACAAGACTCTAGTCCAGGTTTATCGCCTATTCGGGTTCCATCCGCAAGGAGATCCGGCAGAGGTTTCGCTCACGGCCCCAAACGATGTGTACAGGGTTCCCGAGCCCACCATCCGGGTGCCACTTGGTACACCGGGCCACGTGTGCCTAGTGTGTCCCAAGTCCACCCTGCCAGGTGCCACTCGGTAGAAAAATAGCACTACCTACAAACACCAGAAACTATGTGCAACTCCTGGACAGAGTTCAAGGCGGTTAATAAGTCGAGAGAGCTTGGAGCGCTCGGAGCCCAATGTGTGGTAGTAGCTAGTCATTGGACAACTTACACAGAACTCGGTTCTTAAGGACGGTCCCAATGAGACAACCCACCATGTACTCCTACATGGCCTCTCACCGCTACCTTTACCAAATCGTGTTCACACGCTTAACTCTCATTACCAGAACATATCATAACATTCCAATTCATTCCCGATGAATCAGACCTAACACAACTCTAAGCAATAGCAGGCATGGCATGGTAGGAACACAACATGGCTCAAACAACTCCTACACGTGCTAGTGGGTTTTAACTATTTATTGTGGCAATGACAGGTCATGCAGAGGAATGGGTTCAACTACCACAGCATAAAGTAGCGGTTGAATCGTTGTTGTCCTAATGCAATAAATGAGAGCAGGAGCGAGAGAGTAGGATTTTATCGGAATGAACAAGGGGGTAGCTTGCCTGGTAGATCAACAGGGGGTACTACTCCTCAGACAGGTACTCTCGAACACTCTCCGGAGCAGGACCTATCGAGAAGGAACGGTGTCGGAAATCAAGCACAAGCATATGAAACATTATGATGCATGAACATGGCATGAGTATGTGATGTTGTTTGAGTTAATGCATCTAGCATTTATTTGGTTGAAGTCCATTTGAACCAAGGGTTCAAATACAACTCCAAATTAAGTTCTTAAATATGCCAAAAGTGTGTTTTCATATATACAACATGTATAGATGGTTTGTCATGCATGAAAATGGTACAGATGGATAGATTGAATTTTTCTGATAATTTTTCATATATAGATTATTTCAATCTGAGCTACGGTTGAATTTCTATGAATTTTTGAAGTTTACAACATTTTCTGGAATTTCTAAATTATTCTAAATCCAGAAAAGGATTAATTGCATCAGCATTGCGTCATGCTTGTGTCAGCAGGTCAACGGAGCTGACCAGGTCAAACCTGACGACCGGGTCCCACATGTCATTGGCTCATTGTTAGTTAATAGTGTTAATTAGATATTAAACTAATCCTAATAGAAACATTAGCAGGCCGGGCCCCACCTGTCATTGTCCCTGGGTAGTCAAACCCCAGGTCAACTGGGGGGTTAGACCGGTCAACCCCACCGGCGTTTAGCCGCCGGCAAGGCCAAACGCGGCGGAGGGCATCGGGATCACCGTTCCGGTGACCAAAAGGATGGCGGAGAGCACCGAGGCGTAGCCCGTGCTCACCCGCATCTAGTGGGGTAGATAGGAGGAGGAGGGGTGGCCGGAGCTCACCGGAGCGAGGCTCGCGGCGGCGACCGGAGCACGGGTTCGGGCGGAATCGAGCTACGGGGCATGGCAGGGGCTGCGGAGGGCCTCTACGGCCTCCTGGTGTCACCAGGAGCAAGGTGACGCACGCGGGAGCGACTGGCTCGGCCTTTGGCCACGATGGCGCCATGGCCGGCGGCGATGAGGTCTCGGGCGCGGCAGCTGAGCTAGCTAGGCGGGGCAAACGAGCACGGGGAGGAGGGGAGAACGAAGTAGAGCTCACGGGGAGATCGTAGACGTCGTCAGCGAGCTCGGGGACGCGCTGAGGTCGACGGTGCGGCGATGGGGATCCACGGCGGCCAAAGATGAAGACGACGATGATGGAGGCGCTCCAGGGCCTCCCGAGGTGCGTGGCTCGACGAGGAGGTAGACGCAGATGTGGCGGAGCTTCTGGACACAATAGCGAGGCGAGGGGAAGTCGGTGGCTACGGCAACGGCGAGCGGCGGCGACGGCAGCGCTCGGGCGGGTCGAGAGAGAGGGATCCAGGGGAGGAGGGAGAGCGAGAGAGAGTGAGAGAGAGTCGAGGGGAGTGTGTGGCGTCGTCAGGGGCCTCCAGCAGCGAGCGGGGAAGCAGGAGGTGGCCGGCGCATGCTCGCGCGCGGCCGCCACACGCGCTGTCCTCCTGGCAGGAGGAAGATGACAGGGAGGGGGACAGGTGGGCTGGGTTGCTGCTGGGCTGCATAGTGCTGGGCCAGCACAGGAGCTGGGCCGCAGGTAAGCACAGGTGGGTTTTTACCATTTCTGTTTCTTTTCTATTTATCTGCCATTTGTTTTGATTTGAGAAAAATACCAAATCATTTTATTTAATTCTGACAATTTTTGCAGGTGCCTAAGGGATTATTCCAAAGCCCCTCACCAAAATTCAGAATTATTGGACAATATTTCATATATATAAAAATATTTATCCAACGCAAATAATTACTGGATTAACTCCAAATGTCCAAAATAAATATTTATGAGTTCCTTAAAATATTGGTTTGATTTTTACCTCTGACCAATATTTTCAGGGAGTAACATGAACATTTTCTTGGACCCTTTTGGAGAAATTTTTATCTGGATTATTTCCAGATGGCCCGGGACCGTTTGCGCCTTTTGGCTCACGTATATGATAGTGTTGCTAACATCCATATGACAGAGAACCCGGGCCGACATGGCTAGTCATGAACCCAAAGCGGCACAGACCTATGGAGACAGGCATACATGAATCACATCGAGCATGTCGGTCAACAGCATATGAATCCGGGCTATAGCACTGGGCTAACAGGACTCTGGAAGTCACCGCGTGACATTTCCCCGAAGGGACAGACATAGGAACGAAGTGGAACACATGCCGGCCAGTCAAGTGTTCTGAGCAGTAGTGCTGGGCTAGCAGGACTCCGTTGAACCGGGCTGTAGCGGACTACTATGTCTCAAGGAAGCACTAGACTACATTTCCCCATAAGAGAGGCTGCCAAGGACAAACAACCAGATTGTCGGATCCCACACATAGCAATACACGTCACACGTACGCATAACATGCAAGTATGTGATGTACAACATGGCATCACAACATAACACAACTCATATAGATAAAGGCTCAGAAGAGCCACATAGCATAAATACAAACAGGGGTCACATGACCCATCATTTAGAGCATACAAGCAACGGAAGCATTACATGTCTGAGTACAGACAACTATAAAAGAAAAAGGCCGAGAAGCCTGACTATCTACAAGTCCCTCCAAGGTACAAGATCGTAGCTGAGGTAACAAGCTACTCGTCGAAGTCCAAGCGGTACTACTAGTGAGACAGATGTCTCACCTGCAAAACATAAATAAAGCAAACGTGAGTACAAAGGTACTCAGCAAGACTTACATCAGATCCTATCATACATGCATTTGTATCAAGAAGGTAATGTGGTGTTTAGTTGCAGCAAGCCAGCTCTGACTCAGTGGCTATCCTGTTCTACGACAATGAGAAACATCTTTGAGGTGAGGCAGCGCACACGAGTCCACTAATCACCACATCAATACACTACTATGGATTCATCCCCGTCTCTCCTACGAGAAGGCCATCCATAGCACTCACACTTATCTTGAGCATTTTAGAGTATTCACTTCAGGTTGTCTATGTACCACGTAAGCATCCAAGAAGTCCATAACCGAGGACACGGCTATTCGAATAGATCATGATAACCCTGCAGGGGTGTACTTCATCACACACGCTCTCACCACTTATCACCGTATACCCGTCATGTATCTCGGCAACCTTCAAGCGGAAGCCTGGCGAGGGTGTTGGCCACGACCTGACTAACCACACAAGACTCTAGTCCAGGTTTATCGCCTATTCGGGTTCCATCCGCAAGGAGATCCAGCCGAGGTTTCGCTCACGGCCCCAAACGATGTGTACAGGGTTCCCGAGCCCACCATCCGGGTGCCACTCAGTACACCGGGCCACGTGTGCCTAGTCTGTCCCAAGTCCACCTTGCCGGGTGCCACTCGGTAGAAAAATAGCACTACCTACAAACACCAGAAACTATTTGCAACTCCTAGACAGTGTTCAAGGCGGTTAATAAGTCAAGAGAGCTTGGAGCGCCCGGAGCCCAATTTGTGGTAGTAGCTAGTCATTGGACAACTTACACAGAACTCAGTTCTTAAGGACGGTCCCAATGAGACAACCCACCATGTACTCCTACATGGCCTCTCACCGCTACCTTTACCAAATCATGTTCACACGCTTAACTCTCATTACCAGAACATATCATAACATTCCAATTCATTCCCGATGAATCAGACCTGACACAACTCTAAGCAATAGCAGGCATGGCATGGTAGGAACACAACATGGCTCAAACTACAACTCCTACACGTGCTAGTGGGTTTTAACTATTTACTGTGGCAATGACTGGTCATGCAGAGGAATGGGTTCAACTACCGCAGCATAAAGTAGCAGTTGAATCGTTGTTGTCCTAATGCAATAAATGAGAGCAGGAGCGAGAGAGTAGGATTTTATCGGAATGAACAAGGGGGGTAGCTTGCCTGGTAGATCAACAGGGGGGCACTACTCCTCAGACAGGTATTCTCGAACACTCTCCGGAGCAGGACCTATCGAGAAGGAACGGTGTCGGAAATCAAGCACAAGCATATGCAACATTATGATGCATGAACATGGCATGAGTATGTGATGTTGTTTGAGTTAATGCATCTAGCATTTATTTGGTTGAAGTCCATTTGAACCAAGGGTTCAAATACAACTCCAAATTAAGTTCTTAAATATGCCAAAAGTGTGTTTTCATATAAACAGCATGTATAGATGGTTTGTCATGCATGAAAATGGTACAGATGGATAGATTGAATTTTTCTGATAATTTTTCATATATAAATTATTTCAATCTGAGCTACGGTTGAATTTTTATGAATTTTTGAAGTTTAGAACATTTTCTGGATTTTCTAAATTATTCTAAATCCAGAAAAGGATTAATTGCGTCAGCGCTGTGTCATGCTTGCGTCAGCAGGTCAACGGAGCTGACCAGGTCAAACTTGACGACCGGGTCCCACATGTCATTGGCTCATTGTTAGTTAATAGTGTTAATTAGATATTAAACTAATCCTAACAGAAACATTAGCAGGTCGGGCCCCACCTGTCATTATCCCTGGGTAGTCAAATCCCAGGTCAACTGGGGGGGTTAGACCGGTCAACCCCACCGGCGTTTACCCGCCGATGAGGCCGAACGCGGCGGAGGGCATCGGGATCACCGTTCCGGTGACCAAAAGGATGGCGGAGAGCACCGGGGCGTAGCCTGTGCTCTCCCGCATCTAGTGGGGTAGATAGGAGGAGGAGGGGTGGCCGGAGCTCGCCGGAGCGAGGCTCGCGGCGGCGGTCGGAGCATGGGTTCGGGCGGAATCGAGCTACGGGGCATGGCAGGGGCTGCGGAGGGCCTCCACGTCCTCCTGGTGTCACCGGGAGCAAGGTGACGCGCGCGGGAGCGACTGGCTCGGCCTCTGGCCACGATGGTGCCATGGCCGGCGGCGATGAGGTCTCGGGCGCGGCAGCTGAGCTAGCTAGGCGGGGCAAACGAGCACGGGGAGGAGGGGAGAACAAAGTAGAGCTCACGGGGAGATCGTAGACATCGTCAGCGAGCTCGGGGACGCACTGAGGTCGACGGTGCGGCGATGGGGATCCACGGCGGCCGGAGATGAAGACGACGCCGATGGAGGCGCTCCAGGGCCTCCTGAGGCGCGTGGCTCGACGAGGAGGTAGACGCAGACGTGGCGGAGCTTCTGGACACAACAGCGAGGCGAGGGGAAGTCGGTGGCTACGGCAACGGCGAGCGGCGGCGACGATAGCGCTCGGGCGGGTCGAGAGAGAGCGATCCAGGGGAGGAGGGAGAGCGAGAGAGAGTGAGAGAGAGTCGAGGGGAGTGCGTGGGGTCGTCGGGGGCCTCCAGCAGCGAGCGGGGAAGCAGGAGGTGGCCGGCGCGTGCTCGCACGCGACGGCCACACGCGCTGTCCTCCTGGCAGGAGGAAGACGACAGGGGAGGGGGACAGGTGGGCTGGGCTGCTGCTGGGCTGCACAGTGCTGGGCCAGCACAGGAGCTGGGCCGCAGGTAAGCACAGGTGGGTTTTTACCATTTCTGTTTCTTTTCTATTTATCTGCAATTTGTTTTGATTTGATAAAAATACCAAATCATTTTATTTAATTCTGACAATTTTTGCAGGGGCCTAAGGGATTATTCCAAAGCCCCTCACCAAAAATCAGAATTATTGGACAATATTTCATATATATAAAAATATTTATTCAACGCAAATAATTACTGGATCAACTCCAAATGTCCAAAATAAATATTTATGAGTTCCTTAAAATATTTGTTTGATTTTTACCTCTGACCAATATTTTCAGAGAGTAACATGAACATTTTCTTGGACCTTTTTGGAGAAATGTTTATCTGGATTATTTCCAGAAATGATTCTGAGGGTTTCACAAATCCCCATTTCAAATTTAAAAGGAATTTAAACATGATGCACAAATGGCTAGCTGGTCTAGGTCATACCAGAACTAGGGATGTGACAAAGTGTTCCATCCCACACAGCCGACTAGTAGAGTTGCAGACCCAGGGATTTCTCCCTCCAGCGTATATGGTCCCCGTCCGAGCCGGGCTCGCCACCTATAATAGCAGGGAGCAAGCGGAGAGCTTCCCCAATCCCTCCAAGGGGGAGCGGGTATGCCTTGTCCCTTACTTACTAAGGGGACTTGGATTTCCAATCCATCCGTTCCTCCGCGGACTCCTGGAGTTTTACGGCCTCTAGTTGCATAATTTCACCCCTGCTTTCATATTACACATCGCCAGTTATGTCGATGTTTGTGAGCTGTTTCTGGGCTGCGAGGCTCACTTTGAGCTGTGGAAGAGGCTATTCTGCCTTGTGCCCCATACATAGGAGGGGTCACTTTATCAAGTGGGCGGAGCCGAAATATGGCGCATCGCCGAGACCGGATACCTGTCCGTTACCCCGAAGAAGATGTCCGAAGACTGGCCTTCAGAGTGGTTTTACATGGAGGACGTCCCTCTTCCAGAACCTATTCGGAGGGGTCTTCCCGAGTTCAACAATGCTCCTCTGAAGAAACGCCGAAGTTAGCGCCCACGGAGCCCCCAGGAGGAAGACAATGGAGAAGTCCTTTACCTGATGGACCGGATTAAAGTGCTGGCTCAATCAGGATTGACAATAATCGAGGTTATGTCAATATGCGTAATGCGGGGGGGTGTAGCCGCTTCAATATCGAGGGCACCCCTTGTGGTGTTTTAACGGGGTAGATGATGCCACCCGCTGCGGGCATAAGGGACCGGACTCTGCCGCTGCTTTAGCAAAAATTCTGTCCGAGTTGTTCAAGGGAGAGGAAGAGGAGTTCATCCGTATTAAGCCATAGGATGGATTCTCCATGTACAACCCTCCAATCTGGGTGAGCTGTCACTCTTTACTCCCAACCTTTCCGCATTCTTCGTCATAAATAGTCACATTGCCATTTCATGGCAGGAACTGCGAAAAGCTATAAGGGAGGTGAACAGCCCACCTCCACCACCGGAGGACCCTGACCGGGCCCTCGAACCCGGACTTGAAGAGGATCCGGAGATATTTGTGGAGCTGATAGACATGACATTCTATCAGTTGAGCTGCGATGACGCCATGGTGGCCATCATAGCCGACTATCCAGGCCTACTCCCTGCATCACAAGTAAGGAAAAACCAAAGTCCCAACTTCCGAGAAGGATCCCCTTTTATGCACTTCACCTACCGTACACATATGGTGTTTTACAGGGAAGGCCTTCGGGATGCCATGCCGAACCCGTAGTGACTCACCAACAAGGGGCACTGAAGCCGGGTAGGCCAAAAAGGAAGGCGGTCAGGACTGAGACGCTGGCGCAGAGGTATGATACAGAACCTTGCTCCGTGGTTGTTGTCTTTCTTTAAAATATAATGACGTCCATGTTTCCTAGTAGGAAGAATGGTCGCCGGACTATATCCGGAGAGGCTGCCGATCACGCCTCCACCAGTCGGGCTCCAAGGCCGGACATAGAGGCGGAAGCTAACACGGGGCAGACGCCAGATGCTCCTCCTATAGAGGATGCGGACAGACTATCCGCTACAAATTCCGAAGTGGAGAGCGCCGTGAATCACAGGCATCGCCGGGCCGTACTCCATGACGCTTGTTTCTCCCAAGAGGTGTTCGATGCCTTCAACTCAGGAGACGCGTACATCCGTGCTGCTCAAAATGGTCTTGCCAGAGCCACGGACCAGTATGTAAAGGATATACGGGTAGGAAAATCTGACGATTATATATATCAGTAGCCCCTGAGACTTGAAACAGTTGACACAACTGATTTAAGGATCATTATTTGTGCAGGTTCTTACAGAGAAGAATACCCAATTGTCTCAAGAACTGGAAGAGTGCAAAGCCCAGCTACAGGCCACGGTGGCCGCGTTGAAGGAGTCCGAGAAGGCCCCCTTTGTTAACAGTTGCTTCTGTTGCGAAGAATAACCGGTACCAGATAGTATGCGGTATGCATGCAAATCTAACGGTAGATGTTGTAGATGAAACCGGAGTGAATCCGGAGGCCGTTGCGGGGAATGCGGCACGTGCTGATCGACAACTAAATGCTGGCGAGCGCATGCTGACGCGAGTCAGGTAGGAGAAAATAATCTCCAAGACGCCAATATTCGGCTGGGCGTGGAACTGAAAGATGTCCGAGTCCAGCTTGCGGACTCCATGAAGGAGAATAAGCGGCTTCGGCGCGGCATTTTTAGTAAGTGCTTGAACGAACTTTTTAAAGGAGTTCGGCGAAGAAGCCGACTAACAGAGTTATGTCTGCAGGTATGCTGACGGGTCATCCCACGGAGGAGATGCCTGGGTCTTCGGGTGATCTTCTACCAGAGCTCTCACAACTGCACGAGCATGCTCGGCAGGTGATGCAGGGTATTTCCCAAGCCTTGTGGCCATCCGCGTCCCCGCTAGGAGGCATGGGGGAGCTTATAGAGAAGCTCAAGGGAGCGTGGCGGCGCTTCCGATTATGGAAGATATCAGCTTGCCGACAAGGTGCAAGGGAAGCCTGGGCTATGGTGAAGACGCGATATACCAAAGCTGACCCGAACCACATGGCCGAGGTCGGACCTGTGGGGCCTGATGGGGAAGAGATCCCCGTCAGTTTAGTGTATGACCAAGTAGAATTAGCCGCAAAGTATTCCCAATAGGATTGTAGGCTAGACAGCCTGTTGGATGATATAAAAGAAGAATTTAATCAGTCTTAGTGACTGTGTACTTCATGTGACATATGTAATGTCCTAGCCGGATTGTAAATCATTTGTCATGGCGGACCTTTTCGCTTCGACCTCTGAACCCGATAGTCCGGAGTGAATCCGAATACCCGCTCGGTTATGTAAAAACCGGGGTATGCATGGAAACCAGGCGTAGGGGTCATAAGTGCTTGAACAGACAAGTACCCAACTAGCTATGTTATATTACATGGGTAGTAAGAAACAACTTCCAGGGAGAATAGTCCCGTTAAGGGTTCCTTTCCCTGGGTATGCATGCCCTAATGTGCATGTCCGAACTACGAAAAGAGACGCGGGCTACAAACATCTAGGGGCAAGTTTCAAATTAAATAAAAAATCATCTTTTATTCACCGACCGAATATTCCCTTAAGAATGCTAGCTTTCGGCTTCACCCAGTCTAAGGTACACATCCGGCTGACCCGGCAGTAACAATCGCAGATGTGCTCCCCTTATGCCCTAGCCGAATTAATGGGAACGTAGGACATAAATACAAGAGCCAGGCAACCCAGCTTGGCCAAAAGTTAAGTCATATCGATGCATATAATGGCGAAAAAAGGTACATGCAGAAGAATAACACATGTGTGGGACATAAAGCCTAGAAAAATAGTTAGATTAAGCTTCTGTATAAGAAGCCCCCATGTATAATGAGCGCGGTTAGCGTGGCAAGATTGTGTAACCAAGACACACGTTTTTAGCCTTTTAGGGCCTTGATGAGAAATAAAAAGAGAGAAAGAGAGAAAAGACATATATGCAAAAAATTGACGGAGGTAAGGAGACGAACATAGAGTCCGACGCTAGGCATAGAATCTTCGGAGTCTGGCTGCATTCCATGGGTTTGGCTCGAGTCGATTATCCAATGCACCCCGCAGACGGTACGCTCCACTGGTCAGAACCTGGTCAATGATGAGGGGACCTTCCCATTTGGGCTTGAGCTAGTTCTTTTTCTTCTCCGGCAGGCGTAGAACTAGTGTCGCCAACGTTATAGGTTTTGGCCCGTACTTCTCTGCTTTGATACCTTCGATTGTTGCTGATAGAATGCGGAACGGGCTTTTGCCACGTCGCGCTCCTCCTCCAGGGCGTCCAAACTGTCCTGCCGATCGAGCTCGGCCTCTTTTTCTTCGTACATGCGCACTCGAGGTGAGTCATGAATTATGTCGCAAGGCAGAACCGCCTCTGCGCCGTACACCATAAAGAACGGTGTGTATCCGGTAGTGCGATTCGGCGTGGTCCGCAGCCCCCATAGAGTCGAGTCCTCTACCCAGTGCGTGTTTGATTCCTTTAAGGATGCACTAATCTGGGTTTTTGCTTGTTAATGCCTAGCTAAAAAGGCTTTAAAGAAAAGCGCTTGTTGGGAGTCAACCCAATATTTTTACTTGCTTTTATTTAATAAATAAATTATATAGACTCTGTTTTGGTTGTGTTTTTTTGTTTAATTAGTGTTTGTGCCAAGTAGAACCGTTGGGAAGACTTGGGGAAAGTCTTGTTGAACTTCCTGTAAAAAACAGAAACTTTAGCGCTCACGAGAACTGCTGCCATTTTTATTTGAAGAGTTATATTTAGTTAATTCTTTTTGAAGACGATTAATAGATAAATTCCTCACGTCCAGCAATTTATTTTAGAATTTTTGGGGTTCTAGATCTTGCACTAGCTACAGATTACTACAGACTGTTCTGTTTTTGACAGATTCTGTTTTTCGTGTGTTGTTTGCTTATTTTGATGAATCTATGGCTAGTAAAATAGTTTATAATCCATAGAGAAGTTGGAATACAGTAGGTTTAACACCAATATAAATAAATAATGATTTCATTGCAGTACCTTGAAGTGGTCTTTTGTTTTCTTCCGCTAACGGAGCTCACGAGTTTTGTGTTGTGAAGTTTTCAAGTTTTGGGTAAGAATTTGATGGATTATGGAACAAGGAGTGGAAAGAGCCTAAGCTTGGGGATGCCCATGGCACCCCCAAGATAATCCAAGGACACCAAAAAGTCAAATCTTGGGGATTCCCCAGAAGGCATCCCCTCTTTCGTCCACTTCCATCGGTAACTTTACTTAGAGCTATATTTTTATTCACCAACATGATATGTGTTTTGCTTGGAGCGTCTTGTATTATTTGTGTCTTTTTTTTCTAGTATACCACAATCATCCTTGCTTTACACACCTTTTGAGAGAGCCATACATGAATTAAAATTTGATAGAATACTCTATGTGCTTCACTTATATCTTTTGAGCGTTATAATTTTGCTCTATGTGCTTCACTTATATCTTTTGAGCTAAGTAATTTTGCTCTATGTGCTTCACTTAGATCTTTTAGAGCACGGTGGTGGATTTGTTTTAAAGAAACTATTGATCTCTCATGCTTCACTTAAATTATTTTTAGAGTCTCTTAAATAGCATGGTAATTTGCTTAATAATAATATGCTTGGTATTCTAGATTTGTGAAACTTTCTTTTGAGTGTGTTGAATACTAAGAAAAGATTGAAGCATGATAATTGTTTTGAGATATGGAGGTGATAATATTAAAGTCATGCTAGTGGAGTAGTTGTGAATTTAAAGAAAACTTGTGTTGAAGTTTGTGATTCCCGTAGCATGCACGTATGGTGAACCGTTATGTGATGAAGTCGGGGCATGATTTATTTATTGATTGTATTCCTTATGAGTGGCGGTCGGGGACGAGCGATGGTCTTTTCCTACCAATCTACTCCCCTAGGAGCATGCGCGTAGTACTTTGCTTTGATAACTTCTAGATTTTTGCAATAAGTATATGAGTTCTTTATGACTAATGTTGAGTCCATGGATCATACGCACTCTCACCCTTCCACCTTTGCTAGCCTCTCTAATACCGCGCACCTTTCACTGGTATCATACACCTACCATATACCTTCCTCAAAACAGCCACCATACCTACCTATTATGGCATTTCCATAGCCATTCCGAGATATATTGCCATGCAAATTTCCATCATCTAGTTCATCATGACACATCCATCATTGTCATATTGCCTAGCATGATCATGTAGTTGACATAGTATTTGTGGCAAAGCCACCGTTCATAATTTTCATAATTGTCACTCTTGATTCATTGCATATCCCGGTACACCGTCGGAGGCATTCATATAGAGTCATATTTTGTTCTAAGTATCGAGTTGTAATTGTTGAGTTGTATGAAAAATAAAAGTGTGATGATCATCATTATTAGAGCATTTTCCCAGTGAGGAAAGAATGATGGAGACTATGATTCCCCCACAAGTCGGGATGAGACTCCGGAAGAAAAAAAAAAAAAAGAGGCCAAAGAAGCCCAAATAAAAAAAAGAGAGAAAGGCCATAAAAAAGAGAAAAAGGCCCAAATAAAAAAATGAGAGAAAAAGAGAGAAGGGACAATGTTACTATCCTTTTACCACACTTGTGCTTCAAAGTAGCACCATGATCTTCATAGTAGAGAGTCTCTCATGTTATCACTTTCATATACTAGTGGGAATTTTACATTATAGAACTTGGCTTGTATATTCCAATGATGGGCTTCCTCAAATTGCCCTAGGTCTTCATGAGCAAGCAAGTTGGATGCACACCCACTTAGTTTCTTTTTGAGATTTCATATACTTATAGCTCTAGTGCATCCATTGCATGGCAATCCCTACTCACTCACATTGATATCTATTAATGGGCATCTCCATAGCCCGTTGATACGCCTAGTTGATGTGAGACTATCTTCTCCTTTTTGTCTTCTCCACAACCACCATTCTATTCCACTCATAGTGCTATATCCATGGCTCACGCTCATGTATTGCGTGAAGATTGAAAAACTTTTGAAAAAGTTAGAGTATGAAACAATTACTTGGCTTGTCATCGGGGTTGTGCATGATTTAAATACTTTGTGTGGGGAAGATGGAGCATAGCCAGACTATATGATTTTGTAGGGATAACCTTCTTTGGCCATGCCATTTTGAGAAGACATAATTGCTTTGTTAGTATGCTTGAAGTATTATTATTTCTTATGTCAATATAAACCTTTGTCTTGAATCTTTCTAATATGAATATTCATACCACAATTAAGAAGATTTGCATTGAAATTATGCCAAGTAGCACTCTGCATCAAAAATTCTCTTTTTATCATTTACCTACTCGAGGACGAGCAGGAATTAAGCTTGGGGATGCCTGATACGTCTCCAACGCATCTATAATTTTTGATTGCTCCATGCTATATTATCTACTGTTTTGGACTATATTGGGCTTTATTTTCCACTTTTATATTATTTTTGGGACTAACCTATTAACCGGAGGCCCAGCCCAGAATTGCTATTTTTTACCTATTTCAGTGTTTCGAAGAAATGGAATATCAAACGGAGTTCAAACGGAATAAAATCTTCGGGACCGTGATTTTCTCACCGAACGTGATCCAGGAGACTTGGACCCTGCTCCAAGGAACAAAAGAGGCGGTCACAAGGGTGGGCCCCCCTAGGGTGCGCCCCCTGCCTCGTGGGCCCCTCGTTGCTCCACCGACGTACTCCTTCCTCCCATATATACACACGTACCCCCAAACGATCAGAACAGGAGCCAAAAACCTAATTCCATCGCCGCAAATTTCTGTATCCACGAGATCCCATCTTGGGGCCTGTTCCGGTGCTCCGCCGGAAGAGGGTCTTCATCACGGAGGGCTTGTACATCACCGTAGCCCTTCCGATGAAGTGTGAGTAGTTTACCTCAGACCTTCGGGTCCATAGTTAGTAGCTAGATGGCTTCTTCTCTGTCTTTGAATCTCAATACAAAGTTCTCCCCCTCTCTCGAGGAGATCTATTCAATGTAATCTTCTTTTTGCGGTGTGTTTGTTGAGACCGATGAATTGTGGGTTTATGATGAAGTCTATCTATGAATAATATTTGAATCTTCTCTGAATTCTTTTATGCATGATTGGTTATCTTTGTAAGTCTCTTCGAATTATCCGTTTGGTTTGGCCAACTAGATTGGTAGTTCTTGCCATGGGAGAAGTGCTTAGCTTTGGGTTCGATCTTGCGATGTCCTTACCCAGTGACAGAAGGGGCAGCAAGGCACGTATTGCATCGTTGCCATCGAGGATAACAAGATGGGGTTTATTTCATATTGCATGAATTTAACTCTCTACATCATGTCATCTTGCTTAAGGCGTTACTCTGGTTTTAACTTAATACTCTAGATGCATGCTGGATAACGATCGATGAGTGGAGTAATAGTAGTAGATGCAGAATCGTTTCGGTCCACTTGTCACGGACGTGATGCCTATATACATGATCATGCCTAGATATTCTCATAATTATGCTCAATTCTATCAATTGCTCAGCAGTAATTTGTTCACCCATCGTAGAATACTTATGCTCTTGAGAGAAGCCACTAGTGAAACCTATGGCCCCCGGGTCTATTCTCATCATATCAATCTCCATCACTTTAATATTGTTTTGCTATTTATTTTGCCTTTACTTTTTACTTTGCATCTTTATATCAAAAATATCAAAAATACTCTATCTATCAGATCTCACTCTCATAAGTGACCGTGAAGGGCTTGATAACCCCTAATCACGTTGGTTGCGAGTAGCTATCGTTTTGTGTAGGTACAAGGGACTTGAGCGTGGCCTCCTACTGGATTGATACCTTGGTTCTCAAAAACTGAGGGAAATACTTACGCTACTCTGCTGCATCATCCCTTCCTCTTCGGGGAAAACCAATGCAAGCTCAAGACGTAGCACTTCCTCCTCAATAGCCACATAGTCCTCATCTTCAGAATCTGAGGTTTTCTTCTTCCTTGACCTGGTGGCTGCTTTGGGCAAGTTACTTGGTGTGCTCCTGCTGCCATCATCAGAAGTGCTAGAGGGACTAGTGCCCTCACTCAATTGCACTTGTTCTTCAGACCTGTTCTGGCTGTCGCTTTGATCAGACATCTCTGCAAACTTACTGACAGCAGACCCTGTGAATAGATATAGACGAGGTAGAGTGGATGAGCATCACAAAGTGCAGAGTTTTTGCAAAAATATGACTTAAAAACTTAGTTTTAGTTCTCCACTGAAAGCATTTCGGAGCTAACGATTTGTAAACTCGGTGATACTGAAGCAGCTTTTGGAACCTAAACTAGTGAACTGGGTCAGACAGAGTCACAGTTTGGTGGCACCGAGACTGCTAGGGTTTCACAAAGAATCGAACTCGGTCACACCGATTTGCAATTTTCGGCCAGACCGAAAATGCATGTGCTATGGCCTAAGCCAAATCGGTGAGACCGATTTCTACAATTCAGTCAGTCCGAGATGAGTCCGGCGGAGACCTAACCCTAAATTTTCAAATCCAATCTAATCTAAAGGATGTTTTCAGTGGATAGAGTGTTTGCATACGTGGTCATGATTATGGCCGAGCAATGTGTTATGAATCGGAATTAAAAGAATAGCACAAAGGATCGAACTCGTACCCAAGTTCGGCGGAGTTCGCTACGACGGCAACAGAGGGTCAGAATTCCGTTGACGGCGATAAACCAGCGGCGGTAGGTCGCTGGCGGCGAGAAGACGATCCGGAGACCCGAGGCGGCAGAGCAGGATACGTGCGGACTGAGAGGTTTCGAAGAAAATTCCAAAATCTCACCCGTGGGTTTATATATCCCGACCCTGTCGGTGTGATAGAGTGGAACAACTTGGTGGCACCGAGATGCAGAATCGCAAGCGGTTACTGCAACTCGGTCCGAGTGGAACAACTCGGTGGCACCGAGATGCAGAATCTCAAGCGGTTACTGCAACTCGGTGTGACCAAAAAGTTCAAATCGGTTACACCAAGATTGAAAACGTAGATTAACTTAGTGATCTCGGTGTGACCGAAATGGATGACTCGGTCATACCGAAATGAACAAAGAGGTTTTGGAAGTTTAAGTCTATGACGAATCGAGGACTCCAAGTGCTCCTCACACAGAGTGGTTCGAATCTGACTTGATCAAACTTTGTGATGTAGCATGAATAGAGTTTGAGACGAGAAAAGCACAGATAGCTAGAGGGAGTTCTTAGGCATTCTTGTCCTTCCATTTGGCAAAAGAGAAAAAGCCAAACAATTAAAGCAACAAATGGATGTCCTCGAATGAGTAAAATATGCATCCAACATGCTCACACAATAAAATGGCAAATGAAATATGTGACAAAGCATGCACAATCACTCTAGCATCTATCAAGCAATTTGGCGATGACTAGGTCATCTATATATGAGTATATTGACTGAGGAGTCAAATGAGAACGTTTGATCGTAGGTCATACTCACCGTTTAAGCACAAGTCGGGTTACCACTTTTACATAAAGCATTGTTGTGCTCACATCATTAGAGTTGCTTTAGCTCAATTGATTAGAGTAAAGCTCCCCCTAGATGTGATATCCCCCCTAAGAGGGATGAACTAACCTTGGGTTTTATCGATGGTGACTTCATGTAGGTGTTGAAGATGTAGATGCTCAATGTTGATGTAGATCATTTGGAGCAATCCTTTGGAGTGAGTTGCACTTTCAATACCTACACGGCTTAGTCCCACAAGGAACAAACAAGGATATCCATAGACATAGAGTGATATTCACATGAGATGATGTCCATGAATGCATTAGGTTACCTTGTCCCTTGTCTTACCAACAAGAGGGTTTGTGACTCCTTGAACTAGTGCAAGATATGGAAGTTGTTTGCACTTGTCCTTGCCAAGATGATAAGAGTGAAGTATGTTGGCGGAGTCACCCTCAAGAACTCTCTAGTTCTTCTTCTTAGGGATCCACACCATCTTGATGGGAATCCTTGGAGTTGTAGTCATACTTGATGAAGTGGAACTTGATGTAGTCTTGGGAACCCACTTGACCAAGGCCTCAGGTGCTTCTTCAAATACATCAATCTCCTCTTGAAGCTTGTCCTTGCCTTTTAGCTTGTGGTCTTGTGGTGGAAGATCATCTTGAGCTTGTGTTCCTTGGAAAGAAGTAGGATCATACTTCTCTTGTTGAGGAACAAACTTCGTCTTGGGGTATTGATCTTCTTCCCACTCAACTCCATAGGCATTGAACTTTCATTCAAAACCAACACCTTGATTCTTCCGGTGTCTTCCTTACTTGCGTACAATGTAAGAAGAACTTTTCTTGCGAAGATCATTATTGATTGCTTTTAGGAACTCATGCTCTTGCTCAAGGTTGAGCTTTTCAAAGCGTAGCTTCTCATGAGTCTTTAAAAGTTCTCGATGATCTTCCAAGGTAGTTTCATGAGCTAACTTAAGAGTGTTTAGTTCTTTAGTTAGACGTTCAATCTCCTTCTTATCATTGTCATTCATTTTATCTTGATTAGCATGATTAATAGCAAGTTAATCATAGTTTTCATAACTAGACTTGTCAACAAGTAAATCATCATCACCTAGCAAATCATCTTCATCACTATTAAAATCAACATACTCGGGGTGTGATACCTTTGGGCCTTTAGCCATGAAGCATCTTCCAATTCCTTCATTTGGTGACTCAAATATGTCGTAGGAGTTGGTTGACACAAGAGCTAGACCGGCAACACCTACATCTTGAGTATATTCAGAGTCAGAGTGATAACTTATTTCAGAGTGATTGTCGGAGTCGGAGCCGGATACCCATTCACCAACATGAGCTTGATGTCTTCGTTTGGTGTAGCTCTTTGATGACTTGTCCTTCCTTTCCGAATCCTTGCTTCTCCGTTATGTTCTTCATTCATAACGATCATCTCTACTCCTTCTCTCTCTTGGTGGTGATTCTTCTCTTCTATTTCTTCTTTTGGGAGAATCTTCTCTTCTTTTGTAGGGAGCCGTACACTCATTGGAATAATGTCCGGGTCTTCCACAATTGTAGCAATTGTGTTCACGACTTGAAGATCTTTTGTCATTGTAGGACCTTGACTTGGAACTTCTTTCTTTGCTTCTACTCTTGTAAAACTTGTTGAAGTTCTTCACCATCAGGCTCAATTCTTCATTGAAGGTTTGTTTCTCACTTGATGATGTGGGAGCATCACATAAGGCTTTATAAGCACCACTTGACTTGTTGTGAAGCTCTTCCTTATCCTTGAGTGACATCTCATGAGCAACAATTCTTCCAATGACTTCTGTTGGCTTGAGATCTTTGTAATTGGGCATCATTTGGATCAATGTGCACACGGTATCATATTTTCCATCCAAGGCTCTTAGGATCTTCTTGATGATGAATCTATCGGTCATCTCTTCACTTCCTAAGCCGGCAATCTCATTTGTGATGAGAGCAAGCCTAGAGTACATTTCAGCGACACCTTCACCATCCTTCATTTTGAACTTGTCAAGTTGACTTTGAAGCACATCCAATTTGGATTCCTTGACGGAGTCGGTACCTTCGTACATATCAATCAAAGTGTCCCAAATTTCCTTTGCATTCTCAAGATGGCTGATTTTGTTGAATTCTTTGGGGCACAATCCGTCGAAGAGAATATCACAAGCTTGAGCATTGTATTGCAGCATCTTCAACTCTTCCGCGGCAGCTTCACGGTTTGGTTCTCTCCCATCAATGAATTCACCTTGCAAGCCAATACACACAATAGCCCAGACGGCGAGGTTATGTCCAAGAATATTCATTTTCATCTTATGCTTCCAACTAGCAAAATTAGTACCATCAAAGTAAGGACCTCTATGGTGGTAATTTCCCTCACTAGATGCCATACTCTCCTAGGTTGTGAAACCAAGGCTATGATCACCAAAAGCTATGGAAATCGAAGCAAATGGAGACCAAAGCTCTGATACCACTTGTAGGATCGAAAGCATGTCTAGAGGGGGGGGGTGATTAGACTACTTGACTTAATAAAAATCTAGCCTTTTCCCAATTTTAAGTCTTGGCAGATTTTAGCAGCTTAGCACAATTCAAGTAATCAACCTACACATGCAATTCTAAGAGTATAGTAGCGGAATGTATAACAATTGCATATGAAGGTAAAGGGAGGAGTTTGGAGGGAGCAAACGCAATGTAGACACGGATATTTTTGGCATGGTTCCGATAGGTGGTGCTATAGTAC
The DNA here is from genome assembly GCF_003073215.2 of Triticum urartu. Classification (NCBI taxonomy): domain Eukaryota; kingdom Viridiplantae; phylum Streptophyta; class Magnoliopsida; order Poales; family Poaceae; genus Triticum; species Triticum urartu. The sequence goes on along the minus strand of NC_053024.1, from coordinate 68,186,612 downwards.
ATCCACGTTGATGGAGACTTCAACCCACGAAGGATAACGGTTGCGCGAGTCCACGAAGGGCTCCACGAAGAAGCAACCTTGTTGATACGTCTCCGTCGTATCTACTTTTCCAAACACTTTTGCCCTTGTTTTGGACTCTAACTTGCATGATTTGAATGGAACTAACCTGGACTGACGCTGTTTTCAGCAGAATTGCCATGGTGTTATTTATGTGCAGAAACAAAAGTTCTTGGAATGACCTGAAACTTCACAGAGCAACTTTTTGGAAAATATAAAAAATACCTGCAAAAGATGAAGGCCAGGGGGCCCACCACCTATCCACGAGGGTGGGGGGCACGGCCCCTATCTCGTGGGCCCCCTGGAGCTCCTCCGACTCCAACTCCAACTCTATATATTGTGTTTCGGGGAGAAAAAAAAATCAGAGAGAAGAATTCATCGCGTTTTACGATACGGAGCCGCCACCAAGCCCTAAAACCTCTCGGGAGGGCTGATCTGGAGTCCGTTCGGGGATCCAGAGAGGGGAATCCGTCGCCATCGTCATCATCAACCATCCTCCATCACCAATTTCATGATGCTCACCGTCGTGCGTGAGTAATTCCATCGTAGGCTTGCTGGACGGTGATGGGTTGGATGGGATCTATCATGTAATCGAGTTAGTTTTGTTAGGGTTTGATCCCTAGTATCCACTATGTTCTGAGATTGATGTTGCTATGACTTTGCTATGCTTAATGCTTGTCACTAGGGCCCGAGTGCCATGATTTCAGATCTGAACCTATTATGTTTTCATCAATATATGAGAGTTCTTGATCCTATCTTGCAAGTCTATAGTCACCTATTATGTGTTATGATCCGTTAACCCCGAAGTGACAATAATCGGGATACTTACCGGTGATGACCGTAGTTTGAGGAGTTCATGTATTCACTATGTGTTAATGCTTTGTTCCGGTACTCTATTAAAAGGAGGCCTTAATATCCCTTAGTTTCCGTAAGGACCCCGCTGCCACGGGAGGGTAGGACAAAAGATGTCATGCAAGTTCTTTTCCATAAGCACGTATGACTATATTCGGAATACATTCCTACATTATATCAATGAACTGGAGCTAGTTCTGTGTCACCCTAGGTTATGACTGTTACATGATGAACCGCATCCGGCATAATTCTCCATCACCGATCCATTGCCTACGAGCTTTCCATATATTGTTCTTCGCTTATTTACTTTTCCGTTGCTATTGCTATCATCACTACAAAATACCAAAAACATTACTTTTGCTACTGTTTACCTTTTGCTACCGTTACCACTACTATCATATTACTTTGCTACTAAACACTTTGCTGCAGATATTAAGTTTCCAGGTGTGGTTGAATTGACAACTCAGCTGCTAATACTTGAGAATATTCTTTGGCTCCCCTTGTGTCGAATCAATAAATTTGGGTTGAATACTCTACCCTCGAAAACTGTTGCGATCCCCTATACTTGTGGGTTATCAAGACTATTTTCTGGCACCGTTGCCGGGGGAGCATAGCTCTATTCTTTGAGTCACTTGGAATTTATATCTGCTTATCATTATGAAGAACTTGAAAGATCCAAGAACCAAGATTTATCCCTCAACTACGAGGGAAGGTAAGGAACTGCCATCTAGCTCTGCACTTGATTCACCTTCTATTTTGAGTAAGCTTGCGACACCTAAGCCTGCTTCTGCTATTCATTCTGATATGTCGCATGTTATTGATGATGCTATATCTGCTATACATAATACTTATGATGAAACTACTTCTATGCTTGATACTACTATGCCACTTAGTGAATTTCTTGATGAACAACTTGCCAGGGCTAGAGAGAATGAAAATATTGAATCTGATAATACTGATGAAATTGATGACGAAGACTTGCCTGTTATTCCTGAGGGTTATGTTTTTGATAAAGAAGCTTCTTTAGCTATTTTAGCTTGCAAAGATAGATACGAACTTAAGAGGTTATTAGCTAAATGGAATCAGCAATCACTAAATGCTAGAATGAAACCTGACCCTGCTTTTGCTACTTCACCTATCTGTGTTACCAATAAGGATTATGAATTCTCTGTTGATCCTGATATAATTACTTTGGTTGAATCTGATCCTTTTCATGGTTATGAATCTGAAACTGTTGTGGCACATCTTACTAAATTAAATGATATAGCTACCCTGTTTACTAAAGATGAGAGAACTCGCTACTTTTATATCCTTAAAATATTTCCATTCTCATTAAAGGGTGATGCTAAGACATGGTTTAATTCTCTTGATCCTGGTTGTGTGCGTAGTCCCCAGGATATGATTTATTACTTCTCTGCTAAATATTTCCCTGCTCATAAGAAACAAGCTGCTTTGAGGGATATATATAATTTTGTGCAAATTAAAGAAGAGAGTCTCCCACAAGCTTGGGGGAGGCTTCTCCAATTACTTAATGCTTTGCCTGATCATCCTCTTAAGAAAAATGAAATACTTGATATCTTTTATAATGGACTAACCGATGCCTCCAGAGATTACCTGGATAGTTGTGCTGGTTCTGTTTTCAGGGAAAGAACACCGGATGAAGATGAAATTCTATTGAATAATATGCTGACAAATGAAAATAATTGGACACCTCCTGAGCCTATTCCTAAACCAACTCCGAAGAAAAGGGGTATTCTATTTCTCAGTCCTCAAGATATCCAAGAGGCAAAGAAATCTATGAAAAAAGGTATTAAAGCAGAAGATGTTAAGAATTTACCTCCTATTGAAGAAATACATGGTCTTAATTTACCGCCTGTTGAAGAAACATATGATCTTAATCCATTACCTATTGAAGAAACTCGTGGTCTTGATAACCCGACACAGGTAGTAAAGGTAAATTCTCTCTATAGATATGATAAAGCTGAAATCCCATTTACTAAGTTTGCTAGCCCATGCTTAGACGAGTTTGACAAATTTATGGCTAAGCAAGAAGACTTCAATGCTTATTTTGGTAGACAATTGAAATACAATTCAAATATGCTTGAACACTTGGGTGATTATATGGCTAATGTCAAAAGTGAACTTAAACTTATTAGTAAACATGCTTCTATGGTTACCACTCAAGTAGAACAAGTACTTAAAGCTCAAAATGATTTGCTCAATGAATTGAATAGTAAGAATAATGATAATGTTGTTAGAGTTATGAATAGAGGTGGTAAAATGACTCAGGAACCTTTGTATCCTGAAGGCCACCCTAAGAGAATTGAGCAAGATTCTTAGAGAAATAATATAGATGCACCTAGTCCTTCTAAAAGGAAGAAAAAGAAAAATGATAGGACTGTGCATGCTTCTAGTAAACCTATTACTGAAACACCTGAGAATCCAAATGATATTTCTATCTCTGATGCTGAAACACAATATGGTAATGAACCTGAAACTAGTGATAATGTTAATGATAATGTTCATGATGATGCTCAACCTAGTAATAATAATGATATAGAAATTGAACCTGTTGTTGATCTTGATAACCCACAATCAAAGAATCAACGTTATGATAAGAAAGACTTTGTTGCGAGGAAACATGGTAAAGAAAGAGAGCCTTGGGTTCAGAAACCCATGCCTTTTCCTCCCAAACCATCCAAGAAAAAGGATGATGAGGCTTTTGAGCGCTTTGCTGAAATGATTAGACCTATCTTTTTGCGTATGCGATTAACTGATATGCTCAAAATGAATCCTTATGCTAAGTATATGAAAGAAATTGTTACAAATAAGAGAAAGATACCGGAAGCTGAAATTTCCACCATGCTTGCTAATTACACTTTTGAGGGTGGAATACCTAAGAAACTAGGAGATCCCGATGTACCAACTATACCATGCTCCATTAAAAGAAACTATGTTAAAACTGCTTTATGTGATCTTGGAGCAGGTGTTAGTGTTATGCCTCTCTTTATATCGTAGACTTGATTTGAATAAGTTGACACCTACTAAGATATCTTTGCAAATGGCTGATAAATCAACTGCTATACCTGTCGGTATTTGTGAGGATGTGCCTGTTGTAGTTTCAAACGTTACTATTTTAACGGACTTTGTTATTCTTGATATTCCCGAGGACGATAGTATGTCTATTATTCTTGGAAGACCCTTTTTGAACATTGCAGGGGCTGTTATTGATTGCACTAAAGGCAATGTCACTTTTCATGTTAATGGTAATGAGCATACGGTACACTTTCCGAGGAAATAACCTCAAGTTCATAGTATCAACTCTATTGGAAAAATTCCATCGATTAAATTTGGAGGTTTTGAATTTCCTCTTCCTACTGTCAAGAAGAAATATGATATTCTTATTATTGGGGATGTGCATATCCCCGTAGAGGTAACATAGTGTTATTCGAAATTTCTCCGATTCCATGTTATTCAGAATGAGTTCGTTAACAAGACCTGATCAACCTTGTTAGTGGATTCCTTTTTGATGATCATGAGATGGATGAAACTAGAAGGCACAACCTTCTGTACCCCACTTTTACTTTTTGTTATTTATATTAAATAAAATAAAAATAAGTATTTTTCTGCCTGTTATCTAATTATCAGTGCAATATAAAAATACCCCAAAAATAAAAGTTCTCCAAATGCCCTGAAATTTAAATATGATTTTTTCTAGAATATTTGAGAATATTTGTCACTGAGAACACAGCAGGGGGGTCACCCACCTACCCACGAGGGTGGAGGGCGTGCCCTACCCCCTGGGCGTGCCCCCTGCCTCGTGGGCCCATGGTGGCCCTCCTCCACTTATCCTTTCACCCATACACTCCTTCTTCCTCCCACAAACATGAATAACCAGCTCAAGCCCGAGTCCAAGCTCGTTTTGCTGCCATTTTCGATCTCCTTGCTCAAAGCACCTCTCACAAAACTGCTTGGGGAGATTGTTCCTTGGTATGTGACTCCTCCATTGGTCCAATTAGTTTTTGTTCTGGTGCTTTATTCATTGCAAATTTGTGCTGCCTAGGTGACCATGTTCTTGAGCTTGCATGTCAAATTTATATGGTTCCAAGTAGTTTTGATGCATGATATAGGCTCTAGGCACTTGTAGGAGTAGTTGCTATCAATATTATTGAGTTTGCTTTACTTTTATTTTGAAGTTACTAAAAATTTTCAGAATTTTTCAAAGGAAGAAATATGCTTAGGAAAATGTTCCAGGGTGGTTCTTCAAGGAAGCAAGGACCCAGGCTTGCAATGCGTGATGCTGATGATGAGCCACCAAGAGACACTCCAGTGCGTCCTTGTGAATGGCCTTCTGAGAACTTTTTGGATCGAGCAGGAATTAAGGAAGAATTTAACACATATTTGCGTAACGCTGATCTTGTGAGCTTCGAGGAAGAGACGTGCAGCCAGTATCACCAGCTCACTAGTTCCTTTGTGAGGAGGTTTGAATTTTCATCTTCACATAATTCTCCAACTGTCCTGTTTGATCTTTATGAAAATTCTTACACTATGGACTTAGAGGATTTTACCACTGCTTGCAAACTTCCACAATGGGGTAGTATCAGGGATCCTCGCAAATCTGAATTTAGAGATTTTCTTGCTAGCATAACTGTGGGAGAATCTAGAGATATAACACAAGCTACCATAGGGAGCATTCACTTTCCCACTATACATTATTTTGCTCTCTTCATAGGTAGATGCATTAATGGTAAAGATGAAGCATGTCACATGTGTGTCCCTGACCTCAGTATTCTTAGGACTGCTATGTTAGGAGATAAATCTTATAATGTGGGAGCCATTGTTGCACATAGGTTGCATCTTAATAGATTTAATGGAGATTTATTTGGAGGAATTTATGCAACCCGCATAGCTAATTTTCTTGGTATAGCCATACGTGAAGATGATATTGAATTACCCCTGCTTACCTAGACTTTAATGCTATGGTTCACCACCAGTTTGTCGAGCGGAATGAATCACCTCTCCACTATCGACTAATCTTTGACAGACGCCGTGCTGTCCATATTACTCTCCCTGCTCCTGCCTTCTTTGATCATCAGGCAAAAGGAAGATATGTTATTACCAGAGAGGAGGCAGATGAGTACAAGAGGAGAGCGGAGGCCGCTCGTCGTCACGCTGCAGCGCAGGAGGCGATAGCCACTGCATCTCAGTACGACCCGAACTACTATTATAGATATCCGCCAGGCCAGCCGTGGCCATAGACCAACTTAGGCCAAAAGCCTAAGCTTGGGGGAGTACGTATTTCCCACCGACATTACATTTATGTTCACACACTCATTGCTAGATGTTGGTGCTCATACTTTTTCATTGTATCATCCATGCTAGTTTATTTTCCTTTTTATGCTTTCTTCTTGTGTGTTTAATAAACCTTAAGAAAAAAACAAAAAAAATTAGTTGTAGCTTTTAATTAGTTTACTTTCCATGTTTGTAGTAGTAATTAAAAAGAAAACCCAAAAAGATTTCCTGTTCTTCTTTTGCTTGTTGGGAGCTCTCCCATGTAAATAGTTTTATTTATTTTCTTTTCTTTGGGGGTCGATAGGAGAAGACCATGATTAAATTGTTGAAGTGGCTCTTATATGCATTATTGTTGATCTGACAAAAGAGCCCATATTGCCTTGTCTTCTCCTGTTTATTGAATGCTTGCAGATTCCAGCTTAGTCCAATGCACGCGCACTATTATTATTATTCACATCGTTCGGTCGTGCAAGTGAAAGGCAATAATGACGATATATGATGGACTGACTGAGATGAGAAAGGCTGGTATGAACTCGACCTCTTTTGTTTTTGTAAATATGATTAGTTCATCGTTCCTGATTCGGCCTATTATGAATAAACATGTTTGCAATGACAACTAGAGATCATAGTTCTTGTGCCATGCTTGATTAGCTATGAGTTATAATGGTTTACCTTGCGTGCCAACATGCTATTGAAATGGTAATGATGTGGTATGATAGGGTGGTATCCTCCTCTGAATGATTATGTGACTTGACTTGGTGCATGTTCATGCATGTAGTTGAAACAAAATCAACATAGCCTTCACGATATTTATGTTCATGGCGGATTATATCCTACTCATGCTTGCATTCGGTGTTGATTAATTTTAATGCATGTTCATGACTGTTGTCGCTCTCTAGCTGGCCGCTTCCCAGTCTTTTGCTAGCCTTCACCTGTACTAAGCGGGAATACTGCTTGTGCATCCAATCCCTTAAACCCCAAAGTTATCCCACATGAGTCCACTATACCTACCTATATACGGTATCTACCTGCCGTTCCAAGTAAATTTGTATGTGCCAAACTCTAAACCTTCAAATAAATATCCTGTTTTGTATGCTCGAATAGCTCATGTATCAACTGGGGCTGTCTGTATCTTCCATGTTAGGCCGGTTATTCTCAAGAGGAGTGGACTCCGCTCCTCACTCACGAGAAAGTGGCTGATCACCGGGATGCCTAGTCCCATGCTTTATGCAAATCAAATCAAAATAATTGCAAACAAAACTCCCCCTGGGACTCTTGTTAGTTGGAGGCACTCGTTGTTTCGAGCAAGCCATGGATTGATGCTTGTTGGTGGAAGGGGGAGTATAAACTTTACCATTCTGTTTGGGAACCGCCTATAATGTGTGTAGCATGGAGGATATCGCCATCTCTTGGTTGTTATGTTGACAATGAACGTATACCGCTCAAAATATTATTCACCTCTATTTCAAAACCGAGCTCTGGCACCTCTACAAATCCCAGCTTCCCTCTACAAAGGGCCTATCTATTTACATTCATGTTGAGTCATCATCCTCTTATTAAAAAGCATCAGTTGGAGAGCACTACTGTCATTTGCATTCATTATTGTTAGTTTAGATTGGGTATGACTTGACTGGATCTCTTTTACCATGAATTACAATGTCTAGCCAGTCCTTGATCTTTAAAGGTGCTCTGCATTTATGTTTTGCGGTCTCAGAAAGGGCTAGCGAGATACCATCTTGTTATATCATATTATGATTGTTTTGAGAAAGTGTTGTCATCCGAGATTTATTATTATTGCTTGCTAGTTGATTATGCCATTGATATGAGTAAACTTGAGACCTGAGCGTTATTGCAAATGTGGTTAGTTATAATATTTGCCCAAAACTTGAATGCTGCCTTTACATATTTACAACAACAAGAGCAAACAGAGTTTGTAAAAGTTTTTCTTTATCATTTTCAGTTTGTCAACTGAATTGCTTGAGGACAAGCAAAGGTTTAAGCTTGGGGGAGTCGATACATCTCCGTTGTATCTACTTTTACAAACACTTTTGCCCTTGTTTTGTACTCTAACTTGCATGATTTGAATGGAACTAACCCGGACTGACGCTGTTTTCAACAGAATTACCATGGTGTTATTTATCTGCAGAAGCAAAAGTTCTCGGAATGACCTGAAACTTCACGGAGCAACTTTTTGGAAAATATAAAATATACCCGCAAAAGATGAAGGCCAGGGGCCACCACCTGTCCACGAGGGTGGGGGGCGCGCCTACCCCCCTAGGGCGCGCCGCCCTACCTCGTGGGCCCCCTGGAGCTCCTCCGACTCCAACTCCAACTCTATATATTATGTTTCGGGGAGAAAAAAAATCAGAGAGAAGAATTCATCGCGTTTTACAATACGGAGCCGCCACCAAGCCCTAAAACCTCTCGGGAGGGCTGATCTGGAGTCCGTTCGGGGCTCTAGAGAGGGGAATCCGTCGCCATCGTCATCATCAACCATCCTCCATCACCAATTTCATGATGCTCACCGTCGTGCGTGAGTAATTCCATCGTAGGCTTGCTGGACGGTGATGGGTTGGATGGGATCTATCATGTAATCGAGTTAGTTTTGTTAGGGTTTGATCCCTAGTATCCACTATGTTCTGAGATTGATGTTGCTATGACTTTGCTATGCTTAATGCTTGTCACTAGGGCCCGAGTGCCATGATTTCAGATCTGAACCTATTATGTTTTCATCAATATATGAGAGTTCTTGATCCTATCTTGCAAGTCTATAGTCACCTATTATGTGTTATGATCCGTTAACCCCGAAGTGACAATAATCGAGATACTTACCGGTGATGACCATAGTTTGAGGAGTTCATGTATTCACTATGTGTTAATGCTTTGTTCCGGTACTCTATTAAAAGGAGGCCTTAATATCCCTTAGTTTCCGTAAGGACCCCGCTGCCACGGGAGGGTAGGACAAAAGATTTCATGCAAGTTATTTTCCATAAGCACGTATGACTATATTCGGAATACATTCCTACATTATATCAATGAACTGGAGCTAGTTCTGTGTCACCCTAGGTTATGACTGTTACATGATGAACCGCATCCGGCATAATTCTCCATCACTGATCCATTGCCTACGAGCTTTCCATATATTGTTCTCCGCTTATTTACTTTTCCGTTGCTATTGCTATCATCACTACAAAATACCAAAAACATTACTTTTGCTATCATTACCTTTTGCTACCGTTACCACTATTATCATATTACTTTGCTACTAAACACTTTGTTGCTGATATTAAGTTTCCAGGTGTGGTTGAATTGACAACTCAACTGCTAATACTTGAGAATATTCTTTGGCTCCCCTTGTGTCGAATCAATAAATTTGGGTTGAATACTCTACCCTCGAGAACTATTGCGATCCCCTATACTTGTGGGTTATCACTTGTCTATCCCACCATGGCCATCACCCACGAAGGACTTGCCTCACTAGGGTAGATCTTCACGAAGTAGGCGATCTCCTTGCCCGTACAAACTCCTTGGTTCGACTCCACAATCTTGACAGAGGCTCCCAAGTGACACCTAACCAATCTAGGAGACACCACTCTCCAAAAGGTAATAGATGGTGTGTTGATGATGAACTCCTTGCTCTTGTGCTTCAATTGATAGTCTCCCCAACACTCAGCTCTCTCTCATAGGATTGGATTTGGTAGAAAGATGATTTGAGTGGAAAGCAACTTGGGGAAGGCTAGAGATCAAGATTTATGTGGTTGGAATGGAATATCTTGACCTCAACACAAGTGTAGGTGGTTCTCTCTCAGAAAATGTATGTTGGAAGTGTAGGCATATTCTGATGGCTCTCTCCATGAATGAAGAGTGGGTGGAGGGGTATATATAGCCTCCACACAAAATTTAACCGTTACACACAAATCTCCAAACTCAGTGGGACTGAATTATAAAACTCGGCCAGACCGATTTAGTTCAAAATGTGAACGTTAGGATTTTCGGTGGGACCGACTTGTCAACTCGGCGGGACCGATTTTGGTAATAGACAAACAGAGAGTTGGTCAGGAAAACTCGGTGGGACCGATTTGCTCGTCCCGGTTAGACCGAAACGTTACGAAGGGGAAACAGAGAGTTTGCATTGCAATCTCGGTGAACCGATCGCTCATCTCGGTTGGACCGAAATGTTTCGAAGGGAAACAGAGAGTTTGCAACCCCATCTCGGTGAGACCGAGATCCCTATCGGTGAGACCGAAGTGACTAGGGTTTGTGGCAGTGGCTATGTCAAGTGAACTCAGTGGCGCCGGATAGAAGATTTCGGTGGGGCCGAGTTTGACTTTTGGTTTGGGACATATGTGGATATGAGAAAGTAGTTGAGGGTTTTGGGAGCATATCACTAAGAATTTTGAGCAAGTAACTCATTAAGCAACACCTCACCCCCTTTTAATAGTATTGGCTTTTCCTATGGACTCAATGTGATCTTGGATCACTAAAAGTAAAATGTAGAGTCTTGTGCTTTGAGCTTGAGCCATTCTTTTGTCCTTAGCATTTTGAGGGGTCCACTTTCTAATCCATGCCATGCCAATCATTGAGCTTTCCTGAAATATTTATCTTGAAATAGCATTAGCTCAATGAGCTATATGTTGTTAGGAATTACCAAAACCACCCAGGGATAGTTGCACTTTCAAGCGGTAGTACCGCTCAAGTCTAGAGTGGTACAAACCGCTTGTGTACGCGATACAGCTGCCTGGGAGAGCAGCTGATCTCCATCTCCACAAGGGAGTGGTACAACCGCTACCCCGAGTGGTGCAACCGGGTGTGAAGAAAAAGCAACGCTTGGTAGATTTGAGAACTCTCCTCGAAAACGGATAGGAAGCTTGTGTGGATGTAATATGTTTTTGTGCACGTGATTTGATTCCACTTGTACCTTTCAATGCAGACCCTATCTTAATTGTACGGATTTACTATGACCAAAGTGTTGGAAATATGACCTAGAGTCAATAATAAAATGGTTATTATTATATTTCCTTGTTCATGATAATTGTCTATTGTTCATGCTATAATTGTATTAATCGAAAATTATACATGTGTGAATACATAGACCACAACATGTCCCTAGTGAGCCTCTGGTTGACTAGCTCATTGATCAATAGATGGTTGTGGTTTCCTGACCATGGACATTGGATGTCATTGATAACAGGATCACATCATTAGGAGAATGATGTGATGGACAAGATCCAATCCTAAGCATAGCACAAGATCATGTAGTTCGTTTGCTAGAGCTTTCCTAATGTCAAGTATCATTTCCTTAGACCATATGATTGTGCAACTCCCGGATACCGTAGGAATACTTTGGGTGTATCAAATGTCAGAACGTAATTGGGTGGCTATAAAGGTGCACTACAGGTATCTCCGAAAGTGTATGTTGGGTTGGCATGAATCGAGACTGGGATTTTTCACTCCGTATGACGGAGAGGTATCTCTAGGCCCACTCGGTAATGCATCATCATAATGAGCTCAATGTGACTAAGGAGTTAGCCACGGGATTATGCGTTACAGAACGAGTAAAGAGACTTGCCGGTAATGAGATTGAACAAGGTATAGGGATACCGACAATCGAATCTCGGGCAAGTAACATACCGATGGACAAAGGGAATTGTATACGGGATTGATTGAATCCCCGACATCGTGGTTCATCCGATGAGATCACCGCGGAACATGTGGGAGCCAATATGGGTATCCAGATCCCTCTATTGGTTATTGGCCGGAGAGGCATCTCGGTCATGTCTGCATGGTTCCCGAACCCGTAGTGTCGTGGAATTGTCACGACAGATGTCCTAGTGAAAGGACTTAATCGTGGAGCTATCGCAACTAGGAAGCTTAAAGGGGTTAAACGGGACAAAGGACATGAGGAGTTATACTGGTTCAGCCCCTTGCGGTGAAGGTAAAGGCCTAGTCCAGTTGAGGTGATATTGCTAGGGTTTCGATGACCAGGGAGCTAATACGCTTACCCTGGCTCTCGATCTGTTGTTTCTTACCCTAAGCCGCTGCCGGGTCGTCCCCTTATATACACGGGTTGACGCCCTGCGGCCTACAGAGTCCCGTCTGGCTCATACAATGTGTTCGGCTCGGTGACGTATCTTACATGCCTTACATTACAAGTCTATTCATACATGGCGGTTTATACTTACGGGCCTTAAGCCACCTCTGGGCTTGGGCCTATTATAAGCCTAACTGTGAACCACCATCTTGTATACTCTTCGGCTTCATACAGGTAAACCGCCATTGTGGTTGACCCGGCCCCTCCTGGGCGGGTCATATCTGGTAGTCATATCCCCAACATTAGGCCCCAGGTTGATTTGAACTTGGTTCATGTCAATCTTCAATACTTAGAAAAAATCCATCTACAACTGCTGTGAAAACCTTGTAAACCGCCATGACGTCATCTCCAAGAATTTTGGAAACCCCCACGACGTCACCTTAACGGATCTTTATCTTAAATGACTTTTCGAAAATCGAGGCATCCAATTAGCTGGATAATCATCACTTTGGCCTCCTCGTCTTTCGCACCTGCCTATCGCCCCTTTCCTTATAAATAGGATCCGAAAGCCATCTCATATTTTTCTCCTTCCTTCTCTCGTAACCTCTCTGCCGCTCAAGCTCCACCGCCGCCGCAGAGCACTTCGTCTTCCTCAACCTCGGCCGCTGCATCAACCTGAGTCGATCCATATAACGGTGGCGACTCTCGACAGCAGATCGGTAGCTGTAAGTTTCTGCCTTTTCATACCTTAGATCCGCACTAGGGTTTGCGAGCTCTTCCGTGTTCTTCATAGTTCGTCGTGGTTCATCGTATTTCATCTTCCAGGCTATACTATGAGGTTCTTTGATCTGAAAATGATGCTAAGCCAGTGCGGTAGTTGTTTTATTTCCACTTTTAGTATCAGTAGATCCCCTTTCCTGGAAGAACAATCTTGTGCAAGCTCATGAACTCATCTATACTGGTTTTTAGGTCTAGATTTATTTTTCCTTTCTTGAACAACCTTTGATTCAAAATAGTAGCAGCAGCCTGTGAAACTTGTTGATCCTAGTACTTAGCCAACTTTTTCGTTGCGGGCAACTCTTGAATATCTTTCTCATGGCAGCTTACCATGCCGGCTTATTTTCCTTCATATATCATTAGCCCTTATTTAAGCCGCCATTATACATCTGTACTGCAATTATTATCTTGAAATTCCACCACTTAGTTTGAGCCGGCAAATTACTTCCTTTTAGATTGTCTTTCGCCATGCCACCGAAGACGACAACAGTTTGCAACTGGGTCACTTCCATAGTCACTGAATATACCCTAAAGGATTTTGTCACTATCGGATATTTACCAGAGAAGAGCGTCTTGTCTTACCGCGCCCCTGACCCGGCCGAAGAAAGACCTCAGCCAAAGGATGGTGAAGCCATCGTCTTTACCGATCATATGAACCAGGGCTTTTCGCCGACCGGCTCAAAATTCTTTAGAGATGTTTTGCACTTTTTCAAGCTTCATTTGCAAGACATTGGACCCAATTCCATATCAAACATCTGTAACTTCCAGGTTTTCTGCGAGGTTTATCTTCAAGAAGAACCTACTGTTGAACTCTTTAGAGAATACTTCTATTTGAACCGCCAGAATGAGTATACCAACGGCCCCAGTTTAGAACTTGGCGGGATTTCGATTCAGTGCAGACGAGATGCTATCTTTCCTCTAGTAGTCTTGCGAAGCCATCCCAAGGACTGGAACCAAACCTGGTTCTATTGCAAAGATACGTCACCGGCTGATGAGAAACCAATGCCGGGTTATCGCGCTGAGCGTCTTGACGCTAAATATTCACTCCCTGATAAAGTTTCTGCCGCTGAACGCAAGAAACTTCACCCAACAATCAAAAGGGTTCAAGCCTTGCTGGGAAACGGCTTAACTGGAGTTGACTTGATCCGCTGTTGGATAGCATGGCGGATCATCACTCTAAGCCGCCGATCTGACTTGATGTGCAACTACACCGGAGGAACAGACGATCCATTATGTCATAGCTCCCTTCGTCTGACCGAAGAAGCCATTGTTGAAATGGCGACCACCCTTGTCAACAGCAAATATGAAGACTGCAACAAAGTAGGGTTGAATCCTTTCTGCAAGCTTAACCCGGCACCAGAGGTAAGCCTCTTGACTCCTTTTTTCTCAACAGTTAAGTATTTGCATGAGTTTTAACATGCTATCTCTCTATAGGCTAAATCTGACTTTTGGAAAGCCAAATATGATCATGAGGCTACCAAAAAAGCTAGAGCCGCTGCAATAGCCGCCAAGAAGACCGCCAGGAAATCTAGGAAGAAACCAACTGCTTCTGATTTACTCAAGTTGGATGACATCTCTGAGTTGGAGGTAGCCCTTGACTCTCTTGGCCTGCTTTTTAACAATCTTATTGACACTGACTATTATCAGGATGACACGGGGGCCAGCCAGGCAGTTGAAGAAGAGGTAACTATTATTTCCTCCGACTCAGAACCTTTACCAAGATAGAAACCTCGGCGGGTAACCCGGAAAGTAAGGTTTTCACACCCCTTGGCTTATTTAGATCCTCATTTTGTTTTGAAAAAACAGCAACATGAGAGCCGCCGTTAGACCCGGACTAGTGGAGACGATGAGTTACCCTCCGGTTTACCGAAAACTCCTTAGAAATGCCAAAACGAGTTTCATTTACATCTTAACTCTGATGAACAAGTCACTTTTATAAGTCACTCAACTATAATTCCATTTTTGCAGGAGATTGCTCGTTCCTCCTCTGGTGATTCTTCACAGACTCAGCTGCCGTCTTTTAAGACCACACCCGGGTAAAGATAATTATCCTTCTTCTGCATCTTTATGTCCATATCGTTATACTGACTCATCAAATTCTTCTTGGTGGTCAAGCAAAGCCCAAGAAGGCCAAGGTGGCCAAACCGGCTGAAGACCCGAAAGCCGCTGAACCGACGCAATTGACTCTTGCCCGGGAACAACCTGAAGCATCGGAAGACCCCGCTGTCAACGTTCAACTAGATCTTCCTGAGCCGTCTGTTGACGAAACCATTCTCAATCCATCCACTTCTGAACTGTCAAGCTCCGCTAACCCGCCGGAGACTTACGGCAATGATGTTTTAATCACTGGTAGCAGATTCGTTGAACCGGGTAATCCAACTGTGCTGGCAAGACACTCCGCCAAGAAAGAGGTCATGGAGAGGCATAAAGTGAGGTTTGATGTCTCCCACTACACCCATTTGAGTATAGGCGAAGTACTATCTGGCTATCTTAGCCAAGTCAACTCCAGGCGTGACTCAGAGATTGAAATGGCCAAACAGATGTATCAGAAATATGAGGTATGTTCTCTGGTTTATATAAGTTACATACCCTGGCAGCCCCCAAGTCTGTGGAATATGATAAGAGTGAATGATCCATAGACTTTTAATAAACTTATAAGCTTTTACCTTAAACTCCATTCGATCCCCGGTTTACAACCAAACCGGACACTGATAGTTTTTCAATGTGCATGTGCAGTCCCCAAGGGCCGGTTTAATCAGTATGCATGAACCGGTTCTTAAGTAGGAAAAAAGCAATATGCATTAGCCCCCAAGTGCCAAGTGGTCTTGCTTGCAAAGCACTTGGGACTTCTGGAAAAAATCCAATTCCTTTGACAATAAGATTGCGCTGACAGACATTAGCCCCCAAGTGCCAAGTGTTTATTGCTTGCAAAAGGACTTGGGACTTGCTTTTATAATCCGCCATGAAACTAACAACCTTATTCTGTATACAGGCTGCAACCGCAGAACTGGAATCCCAATTGACTGAAGCCAAGACCCGGCTGTCGACTCAGGAGACTGAAACAAAGAAAATTGAATCCAAACTCCAGTTGAGCATGTCTGAAGCAGAGAAACTGAAGACCAGTTTTAATGCAGATAAAAAGTCTTGGGCCGATGAGAAGACTGCCCTGACGCAGCATGCTAAAACGGCCGAGGGGGCTCTGAAAGAAGTTACCGCTGAACTCACCGGTTTAAAGAACCGTGTGTCTCAGATGGTTTCTGCAATCTTCGGTGAGTCACCTTATTATTTACTTAAAGTCTATATTTGTCACCATAATGTAAACCGCCTACTTAACTTATTGGAAATACCTCACAGGTCCCCGGAGCAGCAATCTGAGTCAAGATAGTCTGACAAAGCTGAAGGCGGTTTACACTCTTGCGGAGCAATTGTACACTGGAGCTCAGCGGGCTCTTGCCATTATCTCCCTAGTGAACCAAGGACCAAACTTATTGAGTGATGTCTTGAAGAAGCTGTCCATCTTACCCGCCAGGTTTTAGGAAGTCAAGCATTCCTGTGCGAGAGCTAGGGCCGTAACTGCTTTGAGCCGCTCCAAAGCCTGGGTACCGGAGTTAGACCCGGCAGACGTAGCCAAGGGGTACCCCAGCTTTAAGGGAGATGGAAGTCCCTTCGATCAAGAAGACTTTGCTGCTTGTGTAAATGAGATTCATCCTCATGCCACCATCATTGCTAAAGAAACCAATCTCACCAAGTATCAGCCGGGTTTTGATGCAGAAAATAAGAAGATGGCCACTCCTTCATATAAAGTGACCGATTTAATCCCGCCGGTTCGGCCGCACACTTTTGCCCCGGAAATTGACCCATCTGGCCTGATTGATGATGAATCTGAGTTTGTCGCCCTTCAGGGCTTTGACTGGTCCAAACCCCATTTCCAGATGGTGGAGGAGGACGAACCGGCAAGGGATGAGTCGCAACCATCTAGTCAACCCGGCCAGGCTTCATGAACCGGCGCCAGTCTATCATCTTCTATGTGTGAAAGAAAAAACAGTATTATCTTTTTTGGGCTCCAAACGCCTTGTAATAGGCTAGCTTAAAACTTCATGTTTTTCTTATGCCATCGTGCATATTGTGCTGCGTACAACACTTTTATCCGTCATATGAAGATATGCTTTACATCCCTTGCAATATCAGTAGTGTTGAATCTGTTCCTGCATGCAATACATAAAATTGCCCTGGCGGTTTATCGCCGGACGGGTCATAACGCCCAATACACAACCATGGAAACCAACATAACTGTATAATTAAGGCCGGATGTAAAGATAGTTAAGGCTGGAAAACCTCCAATTGAAGAGACACAGATAAGCCTGCTATGAATTTTAACTTTGAAACACAACGGCAATATCATACCTGTGATCTTGAATTTGAACTGCCAGTTTATGTAACCCGAACAGTAATGGTGATAACCCAATCTTTAGAAGCCAACGCTTCCATACATATGATGACTGTCATACACTGGCGATTTATCTTCAAAAAACCAAGCCGGGTTAAATTGAAACCATACTTATACTTAGATGTTAGACGAAAATCCGCAGAATAAAACAAAGATTGTCTTTCACAGAAAAATTTGGAGGCTTCTGATTCGAATACGATCAGTAAAACGGACCAAGGGGTTAAGCTAGGATTCGAATATGATCATGTAGCCCCTAGTGGTTTTGGCGTTGCGCCGATCAAGAGGGTACCGACAACTATGTTCTCCTTGGTTCGAATACGACCTATGTTTGAACAGGAAGCCCCCAAATGACCTTGAGAATTTTTTAACGACTCTGATTCGAATACGATCAAAGTCGGACCCAAAAGGGGTTAAGCTATGATTCAAATACGATCAAGAAGCCCCCTAGTGAGTTTGGCATTGCGCCGATCAGGAGGGTACCGACAACTATGTTCTCTTTGGTTCGAATACGACCTATGTTTGAACAGGAAGCCCCCTAGTGACCATATGGTTTTAACGGCTAGATTCGAATACGATCATGAGCCGGACCAAATGGTTAAGCTAGATTTGAACACAATCAGCCCCCAATTGGTCAATTTGAATTTATCATGATGAAGACATGTGACTATTGAGAATGAAAAGGGTAAATGTCCTACTTTATTACTTATTATAATATATACAATGTCAAAGTATGTACATCATGAGAGCCGGTGGCTCAAGTACATGAAGATGAGCGATATTCCATGGCCGGCGGGTCTCTTCCTCCGACTTACGTGAGTCTTTGTGCTCTCAAACATCGATAGGGTAGTATGACCCGTTGTTCAAGTTCTTGCTGACCACAAAAGGTCCTTCCAAAGGTGGGGATAATTTGTGTGCATTAGTTTGATCCTGGATGAGCCAGAGCACCAAGTCACCTTCTTGAAAGGTTCTGGACGTAACTCGGCGGCTGTGATAACGGCGTAGGTCCTGTTGGTAAATCGCCGAGCGGGCTGCTGCTAAGTCACGCCCTTCATCTAACAGGTCAAGTGCATCCCGACAGGCTCGTTCGTTATCAGCTTCAACGTAAGCCGCCACGCGAGGTGAGTCATGACGGATGTCACTAGGCAAGACTGCCTCTGCTCCATAAACCATGAAGAAAGGCGTATAACCCGTAGACCTATTAGGGGTAGTATTGATGCTCCATATCACAGAGGGTAACTCCTCCACCCAACAACCCGGAGTTCGTTGTAAAGGAACCATAAGCCGGGGCTTGAGACCTTTCAAGATTTCCTGATTGGCTCTTTCAGCTTGACCATTGGATTGGGGGTGAGCTACTGATGAAACATCAAGCCGGATATGCTCACGTTGGCAGAATTCCTCCATAGCACCCTTGGACAGATTAGTACCACTGTCAGTTATAATGCTGTGTGGAAAGCCAAAACGAAAGATCACCTTTTTCATGAATTGAACCGCCGTGGCTGCATCACACTTACTAACCAGCTCTGCCTCAACCCACTTTGTGAATTTGTCAACTGCCACAAAAAGGTGTGTCTTCTTATCTTTGGATCTTTTGAAAGGTCCAACCATGTCGAGCCCCCAGACTGCAAACAGCCAAGTAATTGGAATCATCCGCAATTTTTGAGCCGACATGTGTTCCCGTCGTGAGAATTTCTGACAACCATCACACCTACCGACCAGATCCCCTGCATTAGCATGAGCCGTCAGCCAGTAAAAACCATGATGGAAGGCTTTGGCTACAAGAGACTTTGAACCGGCATGATGGCCACAATCTCCTTCTTGGATTTCCCGAAGAATTTCTTAACCTTCCTCAGGAGAGACACATCGTTGAAACGCCCCTGTGACACTGCGATGATGCAACTCACCATTGGCAATTGTCATTGATTTAGACCATCGGGTTATTTGTCTAGCCAAGGTCTCATCCTCAGGCAACTCGCCCCGGGTCATATAAGCCAAATATGGCACTGTCCAATCTGGGATGACGTGAAGAGCCACCACCAATTGTGCTTCCGGGTCTGGAATAGCCAAGTCTTCCTATGTAGGCAACTTGACAGAAGGGTTATGCAAAACATCTTAGAAAGTGTTAGGTGGCACCGGCTTACGCTGAGACCCCAGCCGACTTGAATCATTAGCCGCTTCATTCTTTCTGCGATCAATGTGTTCCACTTGGTAACCCTTGAAGTGTCCAGCAATGGCATCAACTTCACGATGATAAGCCACCATGAGAGGATCTTTGGAATCCCACTTGCCTGATACTTGTTGAGCCACCAAATCTGAGTCGCCAAAGCACCTTACCCGGCTCAAGATCATCTCCTTAGCCATCCGAAGACCATGGAGCAAGGCCTCATACTCAGCTGCATTGTTAGTATAGGGAAACATCAACCATAGCACATAACAAAATTTGTCACCTCGAGGGGAAGCTAAAACAACTCTAGCCCCCGAGCCCTCTAATTGCCTGGACCCATCAAAATGAATAGTCCAATATGTGTTGTCCGGCTTCTCTTCAGGCATCCGCAGCTTTGTCCAATCATTGATGAAGTCCACTAGTGCTCGAGATTTGATAGCAGTGCGTGGCACATACTTTAAACCATGAGGCCCAAGTTCAATGGCCCACTTGGCAACTCGTCCTATGGCTTCTCTATTTTGAATTATATCTCCTAAAGGAGCAGAGCTAACCACAATGATGGGATGACCCTGAAAATAATGCTTAAGCTTCCGGCTCGCCATGAACACCCCATAAACAAGTTTCTGCCAATGTGGATATCTCTGTTTGGACTCAATGAGCACCTCACTGATGTAGTAAACCGGCCGTTGAACCGGATATTCCTTGCCATCCTATTTGCGCTCTACTACAATGGCCACACTGACAGCACGTGTGTTAGCAACCACATATAACAATAATGGCTCCTTATCAATGGGAGCAGCAAGGACCGGTGGCTCAGCGAGCTGTCTCTTCAGATCTTCAAAGGCAGTGTTAGTAGCATCACTCCAGACAAAATCATCTATCTTCTTCATCATTTGATACAGCGGTATGGCCTTCTCACCTAACCAGCTTATGAACCGACTTAAAGCAGCGACACGACCCGCCAACCGCTGAACGTCATTGATGCACGCCGTCTTAGCTAAAGATGTAATTGCTTTGATTTTCTTCGGGTTAGCCTCGATGCCTCTGTTAGAAGACAAAAAACCCAAAAGCTTGCCCGCTGGCACTCCAAAAACGCACTTGGCCTGGTTAAGCATCATCTTGTAGACCCGGAGGTTATCAAAGGTTTCCTTCAGATCATCTATCAAGGTCTCCTTCTCTCTGGACTTCACCACAATATCGTCCGCATAAGCATGAACATTGCGCCCAATCTGATTGTGAAGATAGTTCTGCACACATCGCTAATAGGTCGCCTGGGCACTCTTAAGTCCAAAAGGCATAGACACATAGCAGAAGGCTCCAAAAGGAGTAATAAAAGCCATCTTCTCCTGGTCCTTAACTGCCATCTTGATACGATGATAACCAGAATAAGCATCCAAAACGCTCAAACGCTCACAATCCGCCGTAGCATCAATGATTTGATCAATACGGGGGAGAGCGAAAGGATCAGCCGGACAAGCCTTGTTTAAGTCCATGTAATCCACACACATACGCCAGGTGCCGTTCTTTTTGAGCACGAGCACCGGGTTAGCCAACCACTCTGGATGAAAAACCTCAGTAATGAACCCAGCCACCAAGATCCGGGCCACTTCTTCACTAATGGCCTTCCGCCTCTCCTCATTGAACCGCTGAAGAAATTGCTTGACTGGCTTAAATTTTGGATCAATATCGAGAGTGTGCTCAGCGAGTTCTCTCGGTACACCCGGCATGTCAGAAGGTTTCCATGCAAAGATGTCCCAGTTCTCACAGATGAACTCGATGAGCGCGCTTTCCTATTTAGGATCCAGATTAGCACTGATACTAAACTGCTTAGATGAGTCATCTGGAACAAAATCGATAAGCTTGGTGTCATGAGTCGACTTAAACTTCAGGACCGGCTCATGTTCTGTAGTTGGCTTTTTCAAAGACGTCATGTCCGCCGGGTCAACATTGTCTTTGTAAAACTTTAACTCCTCTATTGCACAAAAAGATTCAGCATAAGCAGCATCGCCTTCCTCACATTCCAAGGCTATCTTCCGACTCCCATGCACTGTGATGGTGCCCTTATGACCCGACATCTTAAGCTGCAAATAAACATAACACGACCGTGCCATGAACTTGGCATAAGCCGGTCGTCCAAACAGGGCGTGATACGAGCTCTTGATTTTGACCACCTCAAAAGTTAACTTCTCAGCCCTAGAATCATGCTCATCTCCAAAGGATACTTCCAGTTCAATCTTGCCCACTGGGTACACCGACTTACCAGGCACCACTCCATGGAAAACAGTGTTTGCCGTTTTAAGATTTTTGTCAGTCAACCCCATGCGACGGAAAGTCTCATAATAGAGGATGTTGATGCTACTTCCTCCGTCCATGAGTACTTTAGTGAATTTATATCCACCAACTTGAGGTGCCACCACCAAGGCCAGGTGACCCGGATTGTCAACCGGGGGGGGGGGGGGGTGATCTTCCCTACTCCATAGAATAGGTTGCTCAGACCATCTCAAATAACGAGGGACTGCCGGCTCAACAGCATTCACAGCCCTCTTATGAAGCTTCTGGTCCCGTCTGCACAAACTGGTGCTGAACACATGATACTGTTCACTATTCATCTGCTTTGGATTGCTCTGGTATCCAGATTGCTGCTGCTGTTGCTGACCTCCCTGGCCAGATTGCTGATTATAGCCACCTTGATTTCCTTGAGAGCCTTGAAAATTGGAATTTGAATCGCCGCCCGGACCATGAAAACCGCCGCCACCTGAGCCACCTCCTGGGCCATGATTGCTATTGAACATGTTAGAGTCCTTCATGATCGTACAGTCCTTCCACAGGTGAGTGGCCGATTTCTGTTGAGTACCGTGCCTTGGACATGGCTCATTTAACAACTACTCAAGAGTGGGACCTGACCCACCAGACCAAGGAGGTGGCCTCCCCTTATGTCACTGGTTGTTGCCCTGTGCATTGGTGTTAGCCACAAACTCCGAGCCACCGTCAGCCTTACGTTTATTATTGCCTCCTTGATTTGCCGAGTTATGCTGATGACCCTTGGCATTGCCGTTCTTCTTCCCCTTCCCCGTCTTCTCATCGTCAGAATCAGGATCCTTGGTACTGTCAGAGTCGGCGTACTTGACTAGAGACGCCATCAGCTGGCCCATATCATTACAATCGCGCTTGAGCCTCCCCAACTTCTATTTCAGAGGCATAAAACGGCAATTTTTCTCCAACATTAAGACTGCGGAGCCGGCATCCATCTTATCAGATGAATGTATTATGGCTTTGACCCGACGCACCCAATGAGTCGTGGATTCACCTTCCTCTTGTTTACAATTAGTCAGATCCACAATTGACATGGGCTGCTTGTAGGTGTCTTTGAAATTCTGAATAAACCGGGCTTTTAACTGCCCATGAACCGATGGAATTGGGTGGCAACCCCTTCAACCAAGTGCGGGCCGTTCCATCCAACATCATGGTAAAGTACTTAGCCATTGCCGCGTCACTGACCTCCAGTAGTTCCATGGCCATCTCATAGCTTTCAATCCATGACCCTGGCTGTAAATCGGCCGTGTAATTAGGCACCTTTCGAGGCCCCTTGAAATCCTTGGGCAAACGCTCATTACGCAGAGCCGGTACTAAGCAAGGGATACCTCCAGTCCTTGTGGCCATGCCTGCCTTATCAGAGGTCGTCGGATGAACTGGAAAAGACTGGTGAGCCGCTCGCTGAGCCGCCTGCTTAGCTGCCCGTGGAGCCGCCCGCTCAACCTCTTGGCGGATCCTATCCTGGTCAACCAAGTTAAGAGCTCCATCACGTGCCGGGTCATGCCCGCACGACTGGTCACGGCACCGGGCGTTGCTTGAGACGGCTGCTGAATCTATGTGCCTGCTATAACTCGGGCTCCGGCTTGGGTGAGGGGTCGAATGAATCCTGTCTCGACTATAAGAATATGCCTCCTGCTGCACCAGAGCCGTCTGAAGAAGTTCTCTGACCCTTCAGGTTTCGATCGTCGTCGGAGAGTCACCCTCCGCTGGGAGAGCCACCAATCGCGCCGCCGCAGCGATCATGTTCTCCAAAGGGTTAGAATAATGACCTGGTGGTGTTGGTACATAACGAGGTGAAGCGGTATTCATACGAGGAGGTTCCATCACCCGTGGTTGAACCGGCGCCCCAGCCCGGGGCGTTGCCACCCGGTTTACCTCCGGCGGGTTACTGGGGCCTGCACTGGATGTGCGGAAGAGGTTTCTAGGATCATAAGTCATAGGCAGACGTGATTGAGCCTTCTGCTGTCTTCTCCTCATGACCTCATTTGATGCGTTCAGATCCATCGTAAGCTAAAAAGCCTCTGATTGAATCTGCTGAGCTCGAGCATCCAAAGCCGCCCGCTCCGCGGCCATCCTGACGTCCTTCGCTGCTAGGTTTTCCTTGGCTTGTACTACCTCCTCACGTAACCGTGCCACTTCTGCATCGTGCCGAGCTTGATCCACCGGGCTAACCACGACAGTTAACAGGGCTGTCATCCTATCCATGAGATCCATCAGTACCTAAGCCGGCGGGCGCGCATGGCCTCCTGCCCTGGCCGCCACCGACCCGGAGGTTATCGCTGCCGCAGTTGTGGAGTTTTGAACGGGTTGCGTGCCAGTCATGAAGATCCCTGCCCTCCTCGGCGGCTCAAAGGGGTCCGGAATACTGTTGCCATCGGAACAGCCCCCAAGCCCACCATATTACAATTGATACAATGAATCTGTCTCACCTGTGGACGATCCACCGTCAGAGCAGATGGTCGTCTCATCGTCAGACACCGATCCTTGATACGTCCATTTGCATCATGCTTTTATATCAATATTTATTGCATTATGGGCTGTTATTATACATTATGTCACAATACTTATGCATATTCTCTCTTATTTTACAAGGTTTACATAAAGAGGGAGAATGCAGGCAGTTGGGATTCTGGCTGGAAAAGGAGCAAATATTAGAGACCTATTCTGCACAGCTCCAAAAGTCCTGAAACTTCACGGATGATGTTTTCCAAATATATAAAAAACATTGAGCGCAAGAACTTCACCAGGAGGGCTACACCCTGCCCACGAGGGTGGGGGGCGCGCCCTACCCCCTGGGCACGCCCCCTACCTCGTGGGCCCCCTGGTGGCCCTCCGGTTACCATCTTCTGCTATATGGACTCTTTCGATGGGAAAAAAAAATCATAAGCCATCTTCTCGGACGAAACTCCGCCGCCACGAGGCGGAACCTTGGCGGAACCAATCTAGGGTTCTGGCGGGGCTGTTCTGCCGGGGAAACTTCCCTCCCGGAGGGGGAAATCATCGCCATCGTCATCACCAATGCTCCTGTCATCGAGAGAGGGCAATCTCCATCAACATCTTCATCAGCACCATCTTATCTCAAAACCCTAGTTCATCTCTTGTATCCAATTCTTGTCTCCAAGTCCGGGATTGGTGCTAGTAGGTTGCTAGTAGTGTTAATTACTCCTTGTAGTTGATGCTAGTTGGTTTAATTGGTGGAAGATCATATGTTCAGATCCTATATGCATATTAGTACCCCTCTGATTATGAACATGTTTATGCTTTGTGAGTAGTTACTTTTGTTCCTGAGGACATGGGAGAAGTCTTGCTATTAGTAGTCATGTGAATTTGGTATTCGTTCGATATTTTGATGAGATGTATGTTGTCTCTCCTCTAGTGGTGTTATGTGAACGTCGACTACATGACACTTCACC